>NW_004524694.1:9104694-9106048 GCF_000260255.1 Octodon degus | reverse complement strand
CCATGAACTTCATCGCTACGTCAATCTTTGCATAAAGAGTTTCCTATTCTGGATGGTAGACTGGCAGCAATCCCTGCAAACCCATTATCTGAGATACGTGAGTTGTGTTTCTAGACTTGAAGTCTTCTCTGAAAAGGGGAATATTCTCCCAACATTACTTTTTACGTACCTAACACTTTATGCCCTTTCAAGCCAATTGTGATTCTGACCTAGTGTTTGTCACAATACTGACATGCCAATGAAGATGGCGACTACGAAGACAATGATGATGATGACGACATAATAAGGAAGCGTTCCTTGTGGTGTGAGTCCTGTCTTCCCACTAATTGGCTTAATCTTTTTCATCACATCTTCAAATGTGAAAACAGTAAACAAATTTGTGTATATTGATTGTTTATAGGACAAATTCAAAACTGTTCAAAAATTGTATTAAGTGATTGACAAAACCCTAAGAAATTTTATCGTTTCCAGCTGCAAGCTGGATTTTTTTAATGAGAGAAATTCAAATTGAGCTATAGGCCATCTATTCCAATTTTCTGTAGGGCTTTGATCATGAATGAGTGTTGGACTTTGTCAAAAGCCTTTACACTTTGTCATAGCCAAATCTTGGAAACTTCCAAAATGCCATCAACTGAGCAATGAATAGAAAAGATGTGGGATTTTTATACAGTGGAGGGTTACTCAGATATAAAGAAAGACAGACTCGAGACCTTTGTAGGTAAGTGGATTCGACTAGAGGCTGTACTCATAAGTGAAATAAACTCGGCTCACATGTGTAAATATTATATTCTCTCCACAGTATAAGAACTTGAAAGAACAAGTAAAATATGAGAGGTATAATAGATATAGTAAAATTGAAAGAAACAGAATATAAGGGAAACAATGAAGATGAGGGAAAGGAGAAAAATAGGAAAAAAAGAAAAAGGAAAAAATCATTCAAGTATATAAGCAGGATAGCTGGGATGATTGCATTACTAATTTCCATAAGTATTTTGAAAATAATAGTTAATGTTTAAAATTTTCACTTAGACTAATTCCACACGCTAACATCTGCAACCTGAGCAACTACAATGAAGACAGCAGTGTGCAATACAAAGATCATGATTGAAACCCTCTCATCTTGTTCTCCTAAATGTGTACTGTATCTGATATCTCATCAATAATTATCATATTCTCTTAAAATAAATTTAAGATCAATGAAGTAAAAGGATCAAGAAAAACATTATTCAGGTCTATTGAAAGCAAGTGTTAATGTTCAATTATTTGCTCAATCTTGCAAACCTGCATCTATTAATTTGAGCAACAGATTTGAAGATAAAAATATATAATATAACAGCTATAGTTAATCTGCTAT
>NW_004524694.1:9091432-9103669 GCF_000260255.1 Octodon degus | reverse complement strand
AGCAGAAAGGTATGTACAGTTTGGGAGACTATGTCATACATGGATCTGATCTAATTCACCATGATCCAATGTCCAAAAACCAACACAAATTGCATCAGGTAGGAAATCTTCACATCATCATGCTATTTAATGACAATTTGAAGTTGTCCTTTCTTTTTTCCTTTTTTAGGGCAAAAACAATCATTTTGAAAATGACTTCTAAGAGTTTCAGAATATTGTGGTGCAGGTATTCAAAGGTCCTTCTGCAACTATGCTTAGAAATTCCTGGAAATTTTGCCTTGAATACATAGATAATTATGTTATTATATTCTTTCACATCCAGAATCTTGCTCCAGTTGAAATATGTGCCTTTCAGTAAAGTAATCTGAGTAAAACTACTTGAAATCACTAGACTTTTCAGATGATTGCTTGTGTTAGACCTCTTTTTACTAAAAATGTAAGTTAATTATGTATTGTAGCTATTTGCTTTTTTGTCTTAAACTTTAGTAAACTGTAAAAGGCTAGAAGTTTGGGTAAGGATTTCTCTTCTTTTGCTTGTGTTGTTCTGCTTTTTCATGCCTTCATATCTTTAGAAGTAGCATAACTACATTATGTGAGTTAGATTCTAAAGAAATATTTGTTAACTTAATACTTGGTAAATCCTATTAATTCCTTGTCACTTATATTAATCCATATATTTTTATATATGATATGTCTTAACCATACTATATATGAAAACATTTTAATCATCTATTGATTGGAATTTCCTTGAAAGGGAATAACATTGCTTGATATTTTACAGAATTATTTTTCTATCACATTTCAATGGGAGTAGATATGGTTTAAACACAGAATTGACTTTCACTGGAGTAATGTCCACCAAAGACATTTATTAGAACATCAGCACTTAATATAATCGGAGTTAAAGACATGATAGATGTGGCAGTGAATGAACTAGTAGTGAAAACAGTTATTCCTTCTGCACTCTTTAAAGAATGCAGTCATCCTATTACAAATCACATATTTGATGCACATAGGTCCCACATGGTGGTGCATGCTTCCAACCCCAGCCCTTGAGAGACTGGAGGTGGCGTGAGTTGGATGCCAGCCTATACGCTACAGAGAGGTTAAGGACATGGAAAGTTGTTGTCACCCATTTATGGATTGAGTCTACTGATTATCAAATGCACGCTAAGCAATTTCATAAATGTTTGAAGCAGAAAACAAAATAAAATAAAACTTTTTAATACAAATGCACTAAATAAAATTGTGAAACTGCTATCTGCCTTCAGTAAATGGATCCTCTTTATTTCCAAACAAGCAACTGTGGGGCCACATTTTTTTTTTCTTGAAAAATTTTATTTAGTCAAGGAAAGTTGATGCCTAGAGTGTATGAAAAGTGAATATTCATATACAGTAAGTTAAAGGGGCTGCTCAATAAGCCGAAATAACACAATATGCTCACAAACTTGAGACCATTTGTCAAACAATTATGCTTTATGACTGAAGTTCTTCAGATATTCTCTTTGAATTTATTTCATTTCATGGTCTAATAAGAAAACCTTTTCACTTCTTGCTGTCATCTGCTGATTTCAACCTCAATAATTTTTCTATTTAAACACACTGTGAACTGATAAACACTCTTTGTTTCTGATCATGCTGAACACACTGAGTCATCAAAACGAATGCCTTTTTGTTTTCCACGAAGGCACTCAACAAAAGAAGCAGTCATTCATATTGAGCATCCACTTTTCACACTTTCACTGAATAATTTTAACCTTTTACTTAACAGAACATTCCTAAGACGCCAAGAAAAGCCTTCTGTTGATTTTTCCAATAATGTTGCACTTTTTGACCTCAGTTCTTCACGAGTTTGGCAAATATATTTACAAGTTGTGGTAGCTCACGTAATGTACTACTGAGTAAAAGGATAATAAATTATATATATTTTAACATATTGTCTTATTTTTCAACATGCCCAAAATATCAAGTTAGTACTAACATGGTTCACTTAGTGATTTGCCAGGTTTTATATCTGCATTTAAATTACCATTGTTTTGTTAATTGACACCAGGAAAGGAGAAAATGATTCAAACTTTATCTTACTAAGGAATCTCCTTTTTCTCTTAGTTTTCTGATATTAACCTCCATTATCTTCATTACGATCTCTGGGTATTGACTGAGTTCTATCAAGCAGATTAGACCGTCTTTAAGAAATTCATTTTTTTTCTTTTATAAGAAATGAAGGTTAATACATTGTTTCATTTTTAGATATTTAAATGTTATACAATCTACATTTCTTGGAATAAAGTTAATTATGTGATGGCAAATTTTTCTTGTTCATGTGTCATTCCTCTGGTTCATTAATATTTTAAGTTTTCCTTAATTTTAAGAAAGGCAATTGAGCTTTGCTGGTCTTAAATGTAATATTTTTACTTTGCCATAAATACTATGATGTTTTTCTGAATAAGACTGATTACTATTCCATTGTTTACTATATGCATGATGGATGAAGTTATTCTACAGATTTCTCATTTTTATCTATATGCAATCTGCTCAAATACCCATCAATGGGTACAATGTTTCATTTAAAGATATATGTAGGATGCTGAGTGAGGAGACTAGTTTTATTACTAGTATTATTTATGTGTGACTTTTTCATTGTATAAATCTCAGTTATAGAAAAACATTCATTTTTTGAGCTTTCAAAATACTCTTTTTTTAATCTTATTGCTAGATTTTAATTCTGATTTGTAAGTTTTATCATTTAATTTTTCTTCTATCCTTTGAACTGCTTTATTATCTGGTTTTATCCTTTTAGAAAGAACACTTAACAAGTTGTTATACTTTACTTGTTTTTTAACAAATGGATTCAAATTTTAACAATCTCCCAGTCTTTCTCCAACTGCATCCAAAAAACTTTGTCATAGTTTCATGTTAAGTCCAAATATTTTCTCTCATGTCTTATGAGTAGTTTTAAATTTGGATTTTAATTTCTAGTGATCTAGACATTAATTAACATTTTATTATCATTATTATCCACGTAAGGTATCTACAGATTATCAAACATAGTCTGAACAATTTTATAAATGTTTGAAACTAGTTTAGTTTTATAATATGACTTAAATTATGAACAATTGCATATATATATATATATATATATATATATATATATCCTGGAGGAAATATAGCCTATCTAGGAAACATTGGAAAACTATTCACATACAAAATACTGAATTTAAATACATGTATTGCATGATGTAATAAAGTAAAATCAAAATGAATCAGCAAACTAAATGTTCATACTAAAACCTTTAACTTTCTGGAAAATAAAACAGGTAAAACTATTGGTTTTTTGAGCAGAACACACAGTGCACAGGAAATAGTACCTAGAATCAACACATATATACACAAAGGAAGACTCAACCTCACTTCTCATTGGAAAAATGCAAAGTGAAAGAGCCTTCAGAGGCTATCATACCCTAAAAGACGGTCATCAAGAACTCAAGTTATAACACATCCTGGAGAGGCTACGAGTAAAATGGAACCATTTTCCATTGTCAGTGGGCACATGTCACAGTACGGTCACTTAGGAAGAAGTGCAGAATCTCTAAAAAAATGAGAAATTGAGAAACTCCGTTTCTAGTTGTCCTTTAAGGTTTCTTCCCCAAAAGCTCAAAGGTATCATATTACAGTGATCCATGCCTACCCGTGTTTATAGCAGCACACTTCATAATAGCTAAATCTTGGGATCTGCCTACACGTACAGGAAACATGGTGTTCACACCTCATGGTGACATGCTATACCATAAAGATGGAACCTTGGTAGGAAAATGGATGCAAATTGAGATTATAATATTAAGTAGAATAAATTAATGCACACTTTTAAGTACTGAATGTTGTCTCTTATTAGAAAAACCTAAAATATAAATAAAGAGCAAAATACAGGTCCTTCTCAAATGGGAAGAGTATCAAAAGATGGAAGAGGTGAAGGAAGAGGAGGTAGGGAAAGAAAAATGGATTCAGATGTGTGATGTATATCTACTAACTCTACCCAAGGAATACAAACCTGATGTCCCACAAACTTGTACTCAGACTTTTTAAAATTTAGCCAAATATTCCATAATTGTATTTATTTTCCCCATTTCACTTCTACTGAGGGAATTACATGAAAGTCTCCTGCTTTACTTGTGTCTTATCTGTTTCTGATTAGTCCTATCAATTTTATGATGCAGTTTATAGTTATGTTAGTAGATGACTATGTATTTAGAACTACTAAATTATCTTACAGGAAGCAATATAATCATTTTGTAATTTTTTATGTTACATTTTTTCTTGTAAGTATTCTTTGTCAGATGTTATGAAACCATGCCAGTTACATACTTGTGCTATTTGGATAGTAGAACTTTATCCATTGTCTCATTTACTATGTATTATGATCTACATTGTTGTTTATAACTTTTTTACTTCCTGGATTTTTATCAGAAAACTAATGGAATTTAATTTTTGTAAATTTAATACTTATAAATCATACCCAGATTCTGCCTGTCAATGATTATGCTAAGCTTCCCTTGCACGGTTGATATTCAGGAATTTGAAAACATTCCAGTAAATATGTGCAAGAAACTTCCTGGAACACTGACACTGAAATTTTACTGTATCACTGGGAGTACAATTTACTGCTTTAGCTACGTAAAAGGCAATGGTACTTTCCTTGTATCAAAGTTTCTCTTACTGACAATTAGGATTATTGATGGAAATTTAACTGATTAAAAATTCAACAAACACCAGGTATTAGTAAAATAAAAGTGAAAATTTATGAGCATGAGAAATTGATGGTTCAAACCTGACAATATAGGAATAGAAATGTACCAGATTTAATTTCAAGACAATTATACATGCAAACAAACATGTGGTTAGAGCAGTAAGAGTTATTTATAGATGTGTTTGTTTAGATTCAAAACATACAATGCTAAAGTGGAGAGTCCATTACAATGTGCTTTGCTACTATGGATGGTGGTTTATGTTTGTAACTGCTGGGCAGAATGAGGCAGGATTAATACACATTCAAGGAAGTCTAGGCAGATTTTGCTAGACCCTAATCTGAAAATAAAGAACAATAATGGTCTAAGCATGGAACGCAATGCTAAAGTGTCCCTCAGTTTGATCCCTACTACCTAAGAATGCATTCAATGTTGCATAAATAATTTCCCCCTTCTCTAGAATATATAGACCAATTTGTTCTAGAATGTGCATACACATGTAAGTATAGTGTGTGCAAAATATGCTTATGTATAGCTGTGTAGTGTGTGTGTGTAAAGTTATTTGTCACACATCTTAATGGTGTTTGTCACAAAACTGTAGAAAGTTCTTCCATGCTAGCTCTTATGTTATGTATGAGAATACAAAAATGAATAAAGTGGTTTGTGTCTTGTGCAAATCAGAGCACAGGTTTTCACTGGTTAACTATCAGTAAAGGTAAAACACACTGGAAATAATAGCAGTAATTTAAGCAACTGAGTATCACTAGGAATAATGTAGAAAAATGAATTTGTAGAACTGGTCAATTAAAATACTCCTATACGTGTGAACTCTGCAATATTTTAAATGCCTAGATCTCTGCAGGAGGAAATGTTCCTGTAAATCATAAAATAAATTTATATCTGAAGGTTCCTTAACATAAAATATGCTTGGCTTAAAAGATGATAATTATTATATATCTAAAATTTTCTTTAAAGGACTTTGCCCAAGAGCAAGATGATCTTATACAAACTTGCACTGCTTCCTTGTGCTTCAAAGGTAGAGTAAAACTACATGATAGGAGCCCATCACTTGTGGGCTGGGTAGCTCCTCCTCTCACCTGGGTGGTTTAACGTCCACTACACCACAACATTCATGCATATCAGCCTGCACTATTGCACAGCTCTCCTTTGTGTATTTCCTCTTGTATAGCAAGATTGTATATGTGAAGTATCTTATAGACCAGGATTTTTAAAATCTATTTATTTATTCATTTATTTATTTATTTGGTACAGGGTCTCACTACACAGCTCAGACCCATAGTGATTCTCCCATCTTAGCCTGCCCAGTGCTGGGATTACAGGTGTACACCACCACACTGTTTCCATGGCTGGAATGGCATGCCCAGAATTCCAAGGAGGTACAACATCCTGTATAGGGGATTGAACCTGGGTCCTTGTGCTCACCAGGCAGACACTGAGAACTCTGTGCTCCCCAGCCTAGACCAGGAATTTATTTCTGCAAATTTTTGACAATCTTCCAAAGTGTTGGCCTAGAACTAAAGTCAAGACAATATTTTCGTACAAGTGTGGATGTGATTGTAAAAATGTTCATAAGTATATTGAAATAAAGTTGTACCTGATGCAAACTAATTTGTAAAGGCAGAAATGTTTGTAATTATGTGAGAAGTAGAATACCATTACTCAGAGCTGTTGTGCAATTTCTGCGGTGATGTGAATGATCTTTAACTGTGATGATAGTGTCATGAATATATATACTTGTTTAAAAAATATCAGGGCTGGCGGTATAGCTCAGTGGACTGAGCATTTCCTTAGGTAAGCACAAGGGCCAGAGGCCAGTCCCTGGCAGCATGTCCCACACTGGGCCACCCACAGGCACGCTGAGCTGGTGATGGTGTCTGGGCATGGTGGTGCATGTCTGTAATCCCAGCACGAGAGAGGCAGAAATCAGGAGGATCACTGAGTCTGAGCTGCATATTGATACCCTGCACAAACACACACAAATAATAATAACTCAAAAAAAGTCTCATACTACACACTTGAAATATATAGCTTACTGATCATCAGTTACCCTTCAATAAAGCTGAACATAGTACATTGTGGAACTGCAGTGGACCTGTGGACCCCTATCACACTATCTCAGAATGGATGGACCCCAGGCAGATACAGGGACCTAGTGAGTCTGGCCTGAACTCACCTCCTACACAGAAGTTTTGCTGGGATTCATCTGCTCCCTAAATGTGGGAGCACTGGTGAGTCCTACCTTGTCTCCTCCACATCACAGGTAGCTTTCTAACCCACACTCTACCCTTCTTACAACACTTCTGAGTTTGGGTGATCATTGGGAGCTTTAAGAATGCCAACCTGAAGGAGCAAAGGCAATCATGGACCTCCTGCCCCCCTATAACAAGTCCAAGAGACAAGGATATAGAAGAAATTGGAAGTTACACACCTGAAATCTCTGAAAGGATAGCAACTGAAGTAAAGAAATTACATCAGGCTGTAGAAGAAATCAGATCAGAAACAAATTTTACCAAAAAAAAAGATCACAATCTCGAAAGAATTGTTCAACACATCTAAAGAAGACACAGATAAAAATACAGCAGTGTAGAAAAATGATGGAAACAATGAATGAACAATACATAAAAGAATTAAAATGCATGAAACAGATATAAATAGATATCCACGAAATTAATAATTTCATTGTAAGCTTGCAGAACTGCTTGAATGAAAATGAACGTAGACTTTCAGACCTTGAAGATAGCAATTCAGCTAGTGAACACGAAAGGAAAGATCTTTTAAATCTGACAAAGAACCAGGAAATAATGCAACAACTACAACATGATTCGAGGAAAACAATATGTGACTAATAGTGTCAGAGAAACAGCTGAAACCAACACAATTGATATACAAACACAATTTGCTGAAGTAGTAGCAGAAAATTTCCCAAGCATGGGAAATCAATCTGAAATACAGGTGAGTGAGAAATTTAGAACTCCAATTAGATGTAATAAAAAATCTACACCCAGACACATAATAATCAAGATCTCAGAAATTCAGTGAAAGAACAAGTTTAAAAACTGTTAGAGTAAAGAAACATATCACCTACAATGAAAAGCCCATCAGAATTATGGCAGATATCTCAACACAAACCATCAAATCAAGAAGAGCTTGGAGTGAAGTATTTCTGGTCCAGAAATCAAAATACTTTCAATTCAAACATTCCTTGAAAAACTATCTATCAAATTTAATGGCAAGATAAGACACCTCCTCGAAAAAGAAGTGAAGAAATTCATGACTACCAAAGCAACTAAAAATAGTACTGAGAGATATTCTAGAAATAGACAATAATGACCACAACTTCAAAAATGACAACATAAGAAAACCACCAAGTAGAGTAAGCAAATAAACAGAGGTGAAATTATAGAACCTACCGCACGAATATAACATGACGAAGATAAGCCTTGTGCAGTCATGGGGCAGAATTATAGAGTTTCTGATTAATTCATAATCCAATGCTGGAATTATGGCTGTGAGTGGTATACTGACAATGGGGTGGGTAACCTGAGTGCAATAAAATGGAGGGATAGAGGCTTGCAGCTGCTCAAGTACTGCTTCTTGTCTCTTTTTCCTCTGGTGTTTTGATGTTTTCGACCATGATGAACTTCTGCTTTCTGCATGTGCAATTCTACTTTTGAGCCAGCTAACTGTGGATTGAAAGCCCTACAAACCATGAGCTAAATAAACCTTTCCTTTCTTCATTTTTGGTGTCAGGTATTTTGTCCCAGCAATGAGAGAAAATAAACTGAGGGAGCACCAGATGTAGGAGCATCTAACTACATAAGACAAATTCTAAGAGACATTAAAAACCAAATGAGCAGTAACACCATTGTAGTGGGGAACTTTAAAATGCTGCTGTCACAAAGAGAGATCAACTAGGAAAAAAAAAAACATCAGCAAAGAAGTAACAGAACTAAACCAAATTGTGAATAAATGGATTTAGTAATCTTTTGCAGAGTATTCAACCCAACATCAGAATACATATTAATTCAGCTGCACATGGGATATTCTCCAAATTAGACCATATAATAGCACATAAAGCATGCTTAAGTAAATATAAAGAAATGGGTACTGTCCCATGCATATTTTCTGGCCATAGTGCAATGGAATTATAAACTATTCACAAAAAAATCACAAAAACTGTATAAACACATTGAAATTAAATAATACCCTCCTTAACAATCAGGGGATCACAGATGAAGAAATTAAAGAATATTTACATTCAAATGAAAGTGTAGATACAACTTACTGGAAGCTGTGGGATGCAAAGCAAGATGTCTTTAGAAGAAAATTTATAGTGGTAAATTCACACATAGGGAAAGTAAAATGAACTCAAATAAACAATCTTATGCTGCATATGAAACTCCTCGAAAAATATGACAAAGTCAAGTCCAAAGCCAAAAGAAGGCAGGAAATTACAAAGACCAGAGTAGAAATAAATGTAAAGGAAATGAAGAAAACAATTTGAAGAATTACTAAATCAAAGAGTTGGTTCTTTAAAAGGACAAATAAAATTGGTGAATCCCTAGCCAAACTTATATAAAAAAGACCCTTCATTCAAACCCTTGAATGAAGTTGGAAGGGAAGCAATTCTCTCAAACTCATTACTGGAGGCATGCATTACTCGGATATCAAAACCAAAGAAATAGCCAATCAAATAAGAGAACTACAGACACATATCTGTAATGAACATCAATGCCAAAAGTCTTAGATTATTCATCCTGACCAAATAGTATCCATCCTATAAATACAGGGATGATTCAATATTTTCAAATCCATATATGCAATACACCACATCAACAAAACCAGAGAAACACATGATGATTGTAGTGGATGCAGAGAAAGCTTTTGACAAAATCCAACACTCATTCATGATTAAAAAAAAAACCTACAGAAAACTGGAATAGAAGATTGCTACAATTGTGTCCTATTATCTCCTCAAAGCATCATGTAATCATTGGGCAAACTTCAAGCTTGTGATTAATTCATGAACCTATGCTCGGATTATGCACGTGAGTGTTGCTGGGATTATGAGTGTGAATGCTGCACACACTCTGGGGGCAGGCAGCCTGAATGCAATGTAAAGAAGAGAGGCTTGTTCTCCGCTGTCGCTGTCACTGCTCCTCCCTTTGTCCTCTGCTGCTACCTACGCAGGAAATGCTGCCTTCTGCCATATGCCTCTCTACTTTGGAGTCAGCTAAGTATGGACCAAAACATTCACTAACTGTGAACTAAATAAACCTTTCCTTCATTAATTTAGAACAGTGGGTATTTTGTCCTAGTAATGAGTGAAAAGTAACTGAGATAATGGTATTTACCTCCACTTGATAAGAACCAACTATGACAAATGAATAGCCAACATCATGTTAAATGGAAAAAAAACTGAAAGCATCACTTTAAAATCAGGAACAATACATGGATGCCCACCATCACCATTCCTGTTCAATATAGTTCTGGAAATATTACCCAGAGCAATTGGAAAAGAGAAAGAAAGAAAGAAAGAAAAAGAATAATGATTGGAATGAAGGAAGTGAAATTAGTATTTTAAAAATACGTGATATTCTGCAGAGAACACACCAAAACTTCACAAACATAACTGTTGATTTAATAATCAAATCCAGTAACATAGTAGGGCTCAAAGTTGACACTCAAAAGCAGTAGCTTTTTATACACAGAAATGAGCACACCAAGAGAGAAATTTAGGAAACTAGACTTTTAACAATAATGACACCAGGGGCTGGGGAGATGCCTCAGTGGAATAAGCGCTTCCCTGGCAAGCTCAAGGGTCTGAGTTCAATCCCCGGTTCTGAAAAAAAAATTAACAATAATAGTAATGACACCAAAAATGATATACTTAAGATTCAATTTCACAAAGAAATAAAAAGTTTATACAGTGAAAATTACAGTACTCTGAGAAGAGAGATTGAAAGGAATTTCAGAAAATGGAAAATATTCCTTGCTCCTGAATAGGAAGAACCAACATTACAAAAATGGCCATAGTCTCAAAATGGTTATAGAGACTCAATATAATCTTGACCAAAATACAATTAGGAGGCCGGGGAGATGGCTCAGTGGAATAAGCATTTCCCTGACAAGCGCAAGGGCCTGAGTTCAATCCCCGCTTCCGCAAAAACAAACAAACAAACAAACAACAAACAAACACCCCCCAAAAAAAATACCCAACAAAAAACATTAATATACATCATAAATCTAGACAAATCTAGACAAAACATTCCTAAAATTCACCTGCAACTGGAAGAGATACAGAATAACAAAAGTAGTCAGAAGAGTAGGTGGTGGCTGGGAATCAGTTCCAAAGCATAAGCATAAGCAGCTGCCTGGCAAGCACAAGGTCTTGAGTTCAATCCCTGGTACCAAAAAGAAAAAAAGAAAAAAAAAAAGCAATCCAAAGGCACGGCAGTAGGCATCACAATTCCTGACTTTAAATTATACCACAAAGCTACTGTGATAAAAGCAGCATGGCACTGGAAATAAAACCAATGTGAGAATTAGAAGAAGATATTAGAAGATGAAGTCACCACTACAAACATACTTAGTCATCTTATCTTTGACAAAGTGAGTTAATTCACTTATTGGTGGAAAGATAGCCTCTTTAACACATGGTGCTGGAAAAACTGGTTTTCTACAAAGCAGAGTTGAAAATCAGACCCATACCTATCACTCTTCACTAAACTATAGTCAAAAAGGATCGAATATTCAAATATTAAAACAGAAACACTAAATCTTCTAGAGGAAAAAGTAGGCATAAATCTTAAAGACACATGGGTAGATAGACAGTGCATGAACAAAAATCATACTACAGGAAATACTTCAAAAATCAACAGCTAGGATCTCATAGTTTGAAAAGTTTCTGCATGCTAAAAGAAAGCAACAGAGTGAAGAGAAAAATGTTTTCCTATGAACTAGGAAAACATTATAGATAACTGTCCCTTTGACAAAGGCCATCTATTCAGAACATACAAAAAAAATCATGAACCCCAAATTCAAAGACTCAATCTAAAAATGGGCATCAGATATGAATATACACTTATCAATGAAGAAATGCAAATGGCAAATGTATATATATATACATTTGCCATTTGCATGGCAAATGTATATATCAAACAATGTTCAATATTGTTGGTCATTCAAGAAATGTTCAATATCAAACAATGTTCAATATCATTGGTCATTCAAGAAATGCAAATTAAGGGCCGGCAAAATAGCTCAGTGGATTAAAGTGCCTTCAAGCAGGCACAGAGGCTGGCCCCAGGCCTGCCATGCTGCCCCGCCCCCTAGGTGCACTGAGATGGCAATTGAGACTGGGCGTGGTGGTATGTGCCCATAATCCCAGCACTTGGGAGGCTGTAAACAGGCTGATCACTATGAGTCTGATCTCGTAGTGAGACCCTGTAGACCCTTCCCTAAAATACAAAAA
>NW_004524694.1:9090010-9091332 GCF_000260255.1 Octodon degus | reverse complement strand
AAAAAAAAAAAAAAAAAAGAATACAAGTTAAAAGGACACTAAGATTTCATCTCTCTCTATAGATAATGACTATAATCAAGAAGACTAGCAAATCAAATGCTGGAGGGACTATGGGGAAAAAGGAACACTTCTGCATTGTTGTTGGGAGTGCAGACTGGTACAACCACTATGGAATTCATTGTGGGGATTTCTCAAAAAAACCTATGATTGGAAGTCATATCATTCCTCTCCTGGGTATTTTTCCAAATGAACTGAAATCATCATACTGCAATGATGTATGTCCACCCATGTTTATATCAGTATCATTTGCCTTTTCTTAATTTTGTAAACAACCTAAATGCCCATCAACTGAGAAATGAATTAAGAAAATGTGATGTTTTTACATAATGTAATATTATTCAGTGTCTTGGTTACTTTTCACTCATTGCTAGGGCATAATACTGGACACCTAAAATTAAGAAGGGAAAGATTTATTTAGCTCACAGTTAGTGGAGGTTTCAGTCCATATTGGCTAGCTCCAAGAAGAGTACTATACTGCAGAGGGCAGCAGTTCATAGTGGCAGGAAATAGCAACACAAAGGGAGGAGATGCAGCTGCAGCTAGTTGCAAGCCTCCCTTCCTTCCTTCCACACTGACTGCCAAGACCGGGGCCCCTCTGAGGAAGTGGCAGGGCTGCAAAGACCAAGCAGCCCTGAGGAAGTGGTGCACAGAATGCTTCCTCCAGCCTTTTATGTGCCATTTTTGTGCTGAGTCACTCTAGGGTGGCATTTCCCACCTAAGTTGGTTCTTTCAAGCCCGAGGAGGAGCCTCCATGCATCAGGGATGAGCCTCCAGGCCCTAGGGCACAGAGTCTCTGAGCTGATCCAGCCAAACTTCAGACCCCTCAAGTCGACACAAGGCATCAACCACCACAGTCATCATAAAAAAGGATGAATTTGAGACTTTAATGAGTAAATGGATACAACTAGAAACCATACTAGTAAGTAAAATAAATGAGACCCACATGTAAAAACATCATATTGTCTCCCAGTGTAAGAACATGGAAGAGCAGATATAATCTGAAGGACACAGCAGATTCTGTGAGAAGAGAAAAAACATGTTCAAAAGAAGGATTTACTGAGGGGGAGGAGAAAGACAGGAGAGGAAGAGAGAGGAGGAAAGAGATACATGTATGTACGCAGGGTAGGTTGGACAATTATATCTGGTGATCTTAACCACTAACATGGAGGCACCACCATGCAATACAACAGCAACTGTTGAATTCATATTATTTTGCTTAGCTAAATTCTGCATCATTCTTCTTCTTATTATTATTATTTTGT
>NW_004524694.1:9079340-9088949 GCF_000260255.1 Octodon degus | reverse complement strand
TAAAGGTTTTTAGAAAGGGTTTAATTGTATAATAATAAACACTGTTTAAATGTTGTTTGTGGATAAATTTTCATTGAAATCTAGGCAGTATTTAATGTTATACGTTATTTAATATTATAGATATGACTCAGACAAAAAAGAATATTTCATTTTCTTTTTAAATTATATCAAAACTAAATCATTTTGGTTTCACTCTGGGTCTGTGTAAGTTTTCTTTTTCTCATCAATCTTTTTCTTTAACTGTAAATCTATACAGCTTCTATGTAATCAACCAGATCTTATATAAATTTATTATAACATCAGTTATTTTTTACTCCAAAACCCATGAAATATTACACAATTTTTCTATTTGTTTTTATTATTTTATTATCACTGACATTAGAGTTAGAAATGCAATGCTTTTACATTTTAGTCATCTGAAGTATAACTATATATTTAGTCATATTAAAAGCTGAACAATTGTGTTAGATTATTTATCCAAGGATGCACTATAATCAAGCTTCCAAAAGGAAGTTTATCTAAAAAGATTTCCTTTGTTTTGAGCACAGAATAGTGTTTTCTTCTGCATAAATTACTGTGTGTTTTCTTCACGCTAGCAAATGATTAGAAAGCCTTTGTAAAATAATCATACTACTAAGTTTCAGCATAACATTTGAGATCAACTTATGCTGATATCACTGTGAGGTATCAGTTCAATACTGAGACAATTAATTTTGTACAAATCCAAATTGTTGATTTCAGGCAGTCAATTATAAAATTTTATAATGTGTATTTTCATGAGAATGTCCATTTTGTGAAATATTTTCATAATCAACATATGCGAGGCTAAATGTTGAACAGTACCAATGATCAACCGCTAGGAAACTAGTAAAATGAAAAGTTATCTATTACACCAATCTGATAGCATGATGAATAATGCAGTCTCATGGAAAATGAATACTTAATCTATTGAACACAGCATTATATTTTATTGATACTTTTAAGACATATATAATGATAGCATTCATCATATGAAATTTGTGTCTGTACATGATGTATCTTTATTTTTCCAGCTTCTCTCCCATTAATTCTTCCATTTTTCATTTATGAAAGCTTTTAAAATTTTTTTCTTCTTTTCCCTTTTTTATCTTATCCCTTAATTCCCTTCTACTTTCCCCTCCCTTGTTTACCTTCGAATTTGAACATTTTCTCCCCATTCTGAATATCTAGTGTGTATTTTCATTGTTAATTATACCTAAGGCTTCTCATGCCAGAGAAATAATGTGATATTCATATGTGTGTGTGTCAGATTTGTTTCACAGAAGAGTATGGTCTAAAATTGCAGCCATTCACCTAGGAATGTCTCAAGCTTATCCTTCTTTGTGGAAGAATATTGTTCCACTGTATTAAAAAGAAACAAAAATAAAATCTCAATTTCATCCATTCATCAGTTAATGGGCATTAGGGATGTTTCCAAGTGCTATGTTTTATGAACTGTGCTACTATAAACATGAGTGTGTGTAATGGATTGCCAGCCGGTGTTCAACTTGATACACCCAGCTGAATTTAACTGGAAGGGTGCTGGGTGTGGGAGGCCCACCTGAGGACTGTTGCCAGTGGCATAAGAGACAGACCTGGAGAAGCTGTTGAGAGGCTGTTAGGGAAGTTGTTTGTAGAAGCTGTTGGAGCTGTTGGAAGCTGCAGGAGCTACTGTAGAGGGTGGCCTTGTCATGCTGGTTTTCCTGATGAACTTGGCTGTTCTTGTTACAGGAGGAGCTCAGGACCTCGTTGTTGCTAAAAATAGCTCCTGTTCACTTTGGTGGAGCAATGGTCCTCACGTTGAGCATCACTTTCTGGCTCCAGAGGAGAAGGTGGCACATTGCTCAGCTGCCTGGAGAAGCTTGTCGTGTTTGCTTTCCTGATGGCATCTCAGCTTTCCTCTTTTCTGGAGGAACTTGGGACCTAACTGTATCTGAGGATGGGTATGATACTTTGTGGGGAAGCTCTGGTGTTTACTTTGAGCATTTCTTCCTGGTTCCAGTTCAGATGCCTCAGCCTGATAGCACAGACTAGCTTCAGGTACTAACCCTTGGGCCTTCCCAGCACAGATGCATGAAACAGGCCTGCATGAGAATTGTTGTCAGCTCTGGGCCTCCAATTGGTCTTCTTGAGGGAGGGATTGGTAAGGGATGTAGGTCTTCAGCTCGACTCATGCAGGATATTAGGATCCAGGCCCTCAAAACACCCCATAAACAGTGGAGAAGGGTTTTTCTTCACAGTCTTGCCAGTATTTGCTACTGGCTGATTTATTTACTATCGTCATTATTTTTTCTGTAATGAGATGGAATCTCAGTGTTGCTTTAATTTGTTTTTCTCAAATGACCAGTAGCAATGAACATTTTTCATATCTTTATATGCCATCTGTACTTCTTTATCTGATAAACAACTACTCACTTGAAATTCCCATTTCTGGATAGGGTCTTTAAAGTTGTGGACTATGAATTTTGAGTTCATTATATATTCTAGATATTGATCCTTTGAGGAAGTGATAACAAAATTTCTACTCCTCTCTGTGTTGTCTTTTCTGTCTGTTGATGGTTTCTTTGGTGCACCACAGTTATTTTTAGTAACATAGGATCCCAGCTGTGGATTCTTTATGTTTCCTGTGCAAGTGGGATTTTGTTCATGAAGTCTTTGCCTCCACCAATGTCTTCAAGGGTTCTACTTATTTGATCTTCCAAATGGACTTATTGTTTCTGTTTCAATATTAAATCCTTGATCAATCTCTAGGTTAGCACATGTTGAAAACTAAGCATCTAGTTTTAATGCTTGGCTTGTGCAGAGCCAGATTTTCAAGCACCATTTATTAAAGAGTATTCTCCTTCCAGTAAGGTGTTGGACCCTTTTATCAAATATAAGCTGACTTAGTGTGTGTAGCATAGCTTCTGCATCTTCTAAGTGGTCTCACTGATTCACAGGTCTGTTTTATCAATACTATGCTTTTTATCAAGGTATTTCTGTAGTACAGCTTCAAGTGAGGGACTGTGATGCTGCTCTCTGGCTTGCCTTGGTTACTCAAAATTGGTTTTGCTCTTCAGAGTCTCTTCTAGTTCCAAGTTGATTTTAGAATTGTTTTCTCTAATTCTCTGAGATATGCAATTGGTACTGCATACTGATTGAGACTGCATTTAATCAGTATAGAAATTTTGGGGTTATATTCATTTTCAATATGGTGATTTTTTCTACTCAAGATCAAGGGATAATCTTTCCATTTTCTGATATTCTCTTCAATCTTTTTCAGAGTATTGCATTTTTTGATATAGAGTTCTTTTACTTGCTTCATGAAAGTGATTCCCAGGTCTATCTGTCTTTCTGTCTTTCTGTCTTTCTGTCTGTCTTTCTTCTTTCTTTCTTTCTTTCTTTCTTTCTTTCTTTCTTTCTTTCTTTCTTTCTTTCTTCCTTTCTTCCTTTCTTTCTTCCTTTCTTCCTTTCTTCCTTTCTTTCTTCCTTCCTTTTTTTTTCTTTCATGCTACATGATGACAGTGATTTCTAATTAAAAGTGATTTTTCCTTATTTTTTCTCTCATTGAGCTTGTTATTTATGTACAAGACTGCTGTTAAGTTTTGAGTGTTAAGTTTGTATCCAGCTTTGCAAGTAAATTGGGATATTCAATCTGGAAATCTTTTGGTGGAGTTTTTAGGGTCTTCTATGGAGAGTATCATTTCATCCACAAATAATAATTTAACTTCTTTATTTGCTTTTTCCTTTTTGTCTGTCTCTTGTCTAATTGTTCTGACTAGTGTTTCCAGAACTATAATAAGGGTGATGATAGTAGGCATCTTTCTCTTCTTTTTGATTTTAAAGTGAAAGCTTTCAGTTATTGACTGTTTAGTATGCTATTAGCTGTTCAATTGCTATAGCTAACTTTTATCAGATTCAGATAAAGACCTTCTTGTCTGATTTCCTACAGGGTTTTTATCAGGACTAGGTGTTGGCTTTTGTCTTCATCTGCTGATATGATCCTGTAGATTTTGTGCATACTCTTCTGATATGTTGTATTATATTTATTGATTTCCATATGTGGAACTATCCTTGTATCCCTGAGATGAATTCTGCTTATAATGGTGTATAATTTTCCTGACGGTTTGTTTCATTCTGATTGTCGGTGTCTTATTGAGGAATTTTGCTTCTATGTTTATTAGGGAAATTCCCTGACATTTATCTTTTTAGGTTGGATCCTTCTCTAATTTTTGGATCAGGGTAATGGTTGCTTCCAGGAATGAATTTGGGATTATTGCTTCCCTTTCAGTTTCATGGATGAGATGGAGAATGAGAAGCATTAGATATTTCCTAAATTTCTTGTAGAATTCTGCAGTGAATCCACCAGATCCTTGGCTTTTCTTTGTTGTTATGCTTTAAATTACATCTTCAATTTGATTGAATGGTATTGAATTATTTACAAGTTTTATCTCTTCTGGATTCAGCTCTGGTAATCCTTATCTATCTAGGATTATGGCCATTTCTTCTTCTTCTTCTTCTTCTTCTTCTTCTTCTTCTTCTTCTTCTTCTTCTTCTTCTTCTTCTTCTTCTTCTTCCTCTTCTCCTTCTTTCTTCTCTTCTTCTGTGGAGCTGGGTATTGAACTCAGTCCCTTGTGCTTGCCACGCTAGTGCTCATTCTACTGAGCTATCTCCCTGGCCCCCTCTATTGCTTCTTTTTGTTTTCTCTCTATTTAATAATTTCACTTGCCTAGAAAATAAATTGTCGGTGTTTATGTAGTTGTAGTCATTGTTATCTCTTTCTGGAATATCCTTCATGACATTTTAGAATTTTGGTTCCATGGTCATAAATTTCTTTATGTGTTCTTTATCACAAAAAAATCATTTCTCAATCATCTTGGGAGATAGTTTCAAAAGGTACATCCACCTTGATTGGAAGTTATTTTCTTATAGGGCTTGAAATACTGCTCTCCATGTTCTCCTTGACTTTATGGTTTGATTGAGAAATCTGATGTGATTCTGATGTGCTTTCCTCTATAGGTGATTTGTTTTTCTTTTCTCTAACAACTTTTTAATATTCTGTATTTACAATGAATTTCTAGAATCTTGAATATTACATAAGGCTTGGTCTACATTTTTTTTTTATCATGGTGATTGTAGTTCTATGAGCCTCACTTCTTTGTATGTCAAATTTGTTTTCATGCTTGGGAAGTTTTCTGTGCTACTTTAGTATGCAATATGTTTTATGTCATTTATGCCATCTCTTACATTCTTGTTGACTTCAATCCATCTTATGTTGTTTTTTGTTGCATCGTCTAGCGTCATTTGGGTTGGCTTTTCATGGTTCCTTGCTATTTTTATGAAATCTTTCCTTCCATGATCACTAGTCACAATTCTGTCCTCTATAGCTGGTGTTCTGTCCTCACAGTGGCTCATTACGCTGCACTTAATTTCAATAGAAATCTTAATCTCCTAGATATCTTTTCGCATCTGTTTCATGGGTTCCTCTTTTTGCCTTGTGTTGAGCACTCATAATTTCTATTATCCTAACCTGGTTTTTAAATCTATATCTACTTTAGAGTCATTAACTATGTCTTTTCTTATGGTCACACTATGTGATTTTATCTGAGAGTTTATGTCTGATTAGATTTTTGCTATATTCTCATTCATCTGATCTGTTACTTCCATGTTTCCAATTATAAGAGTTCAGATGTGTGGCTTTCAAATTGTTCCATCTTATTATTACTTTACTTTGGTAAGCTGTAATTCTGGTGTTTCTTGTTTGTTTTTTCTTTCTTTCTTTCTTTCTTTCTTTTATTTTATTTTGTTTGTTTTTTTCTTTCTTTCTTTCTTTCTTTTATTTTATTTTATTTATTTTATTTTGGTACTGGGAATTGAACTCAGGATCTTGCGCTTGCCAGGTAAGCCCTTATTCTACTGAGCTATGTCCCCAGCGACTTGGTTCTTAAGTGTCTTTTCATTTTTCTAGTTTTTAAATTGAACTCCTGGATTGATTCTCATAAATTGCTTATTGCAGGTAGCTTTATTACTGATATTTAGAACTTTTAGGAAGTGACTAATGAGATATGCCTTTCAGGTGCAGCTGATTTGGGTTCAGAAATATGTGGCCATACCCTAGCTCTTCAGTTTATTGAGAATAAGGAGTTGCTGTCTAGTTGCTTTCTTCCTGATTGCTTGACACTGGCCACTGTTTGGCATTGTTTACAAGCCTTAAGCATTCTAAATTCTGACATACAAGGAATAAAACCTGATCAAAACAATCATGCCACCATCACTAAAGCAGCTTCCCCCACAATAAAAATATCGTCAGATACAGCCTAGAAAGTGATGAGCTGTGATAACTAATAATTTGCCATTTTTAACCATCTAAATTATATATGTGGTTATGTAACAAAATCCAAAACAAACTAGAAAATTGTATACAGCAAGTATGTTCTCAATGTGAAGATTTTACTGTCATGGGAGAACATTTAAAAGGGATTGGGGAGAAATTAAGAAATAGAAGAAGAGATTTGAAGCAAGACTGGAGAAAAAAGTAAGATTATTTGAACTTCAGGAAACTTGTGAAGGAGGCAGGAGGGGAAGAGTTAAAGAAGAAATAAAAATATGAGCAGCACAGAATGAAGGCCAGCCAGTTTGCTCAGCAGACTAAAGGGCCTGCTTAGGTAGGCATAGGGGCTGGGGTTCGAGCCCCATTACCACATGCCGTGCCAGCCCCATCCCCAGGGTGCGCTGACAGGATAACTGAGACTGGGCATGGTGGCACATGCCTATAATCCCAGGACTTGCAAGGCTGAAAACAAGAGGATCACGCAGAATCTAATCTGTATGGCGAGACCCGGTAGACCCTCTACTAAATAAATTTTTAAAAAGAACAACACAGAACTACAATAAAACTAGGAAGAATCTTCATAGTCATATAAACACCAAAACAATCAACTAAGAAATAAAGAAAATAAAAACACAAGCAATAAAAATAAACAAAGCCAAGAAAAGAAGAAGAAAGGAAAAAGAAATGAAAAGGGGAAAAACATTCTGCTTCAGGGTATGTCTCTGCTGTCACAGGTAGACGAAGTGGGCAGACAAAGCTCAGATCCGTTTTAATTAATCTCAGCAAGTCGGCAGTAGGTTTACAGTGGGATCATGCATGGCCCCAGCCAAGTGCTCACACCTTTGGCTGAACTGAAGCTCACCCTCATGCCTGGAGGTGACGTGCATCCTGGATTGCTCAGTCTGCAGCACGCCATGTGCCTCTGTCATCTTCAACTCGGCGTTTTGACCTCTTGCCTACTGGAACCCGGTGCTTCCTTATCCTGACGCTGGGTTCCGCCAAGTGGAGCAAGTTCTCAGATGCTTTGATTTCTGAGTTCAGTTGACCCCTCTCCAAGATGGGCACAAGCCAATCACCCTCTCCTTTGCGATGTCTGAATAAACCAAATAATTCACTAGGCACTGTTGCTCTCTGTGTCCACTGCTCCATTCCACTGGTGCATTTCTGTTTGGAGGACTCCAGGTTGATAGTTGTTACTGTGCATCATTAGGTTCGATCCTCCCACCCCATGCAGCGAGTCAGGCTCAGAGAAAGCACGCGCCACACAGCCTTCTGCACTGAGGGCCCTCTCTTCACTCTCCCTTCGACTTCATTTCTCACTTCAGGTCCTTGCTGGGTCCAGCGATCCACTACCTTCCTTCCTCTCTTCTTCCCATGCCTATATTCCAGTGTCTGGATACCAAACACGGGAGTTTTGGTAATCTTTCATATTCTTGAAGGGCCACAAATCATATGTAGTGTTTATACATAAAATTGTATTAAAAACAGAAGCATTGAATGTACTTCTACAAAATGAATACCTCTACACTCACTCACTCCCCTAATTAGGTATTACAAAATCCAATAACACTCGAACCAATTTTATATTTTTGTATTTGGTTTTTAACTCAGGGTGTCATTTCTGCTGTGTTCCACCAGTGAACTATTCCCATGAGTGCTCCAACACGATTTCTCTAAATACCAGGTTACCTTTCTCATTTTAAAGAATACAAGTTTCCTGCCCTTTCTCTGTGTATTTGAACATGTTAATTTTTATAATAAGAGTCATAGGAGAAAAAAATTTAGTTTCAATTTTGTGCCCACAGTTCAGTTGCTCTCACTTCTCCCCCACTATTGTTCTTCTTCTTGAATGAGAACTTCTCAGTGCAATGATTCCTCAAACTTTCTGATGTTTTGGAAGAGACACCTAAAGGGAGTGGGGAGAAGGCCCCTGCATTGGTAGTTCTCAGGGCTGCAGGCTCTGGAAACTTGCTCAATTCGTTCGTGTCTGCATTTCCCCAAGGAAGCAGTTGCTTATAAATCATGTGTCTCATCAGGACCTGTGTGTTAAATATTAGTCCAGCTGACTAGAGTATGACCTCCGCACTCTAATCAGGTCCTCAAATGCAGCCTTTTTTTAAAAAAAAAAAAAAAACTGTGCTGTGATAGTACAACATTCTTATAAGTAAACCTTGATCCATATAGCAAAATACCTATGAAATTAACCTTGCTATGGATTAGAGATTTAAAGGCAAAGTTGCAAACTCTAAAACTATTTGAATTAAACATAAGAGAAAACATCTACAATCTTGGATTAAGAAAAATAAACCCACTTACACCAAATAACATATTGATAAGATTTACCTTTGTCAAAGTCAGAACTTCTGTTCTTAAAGCCCCCTTTTAAGAAAATGAAAAGGATAACATAGACTAAAGGAAATCATTTTCACAGATAACATCTGATATACTGTGATTATAAAAGGATTCTTACAACTTAATTCTCCCCAGAAAATCATAAAATGGGCAAATAATTTGTGCACAGAATGCTTATTAGATTTAGAAAATCAGTTATCCATATATTTGATTAGATTCAGCAATTATACCTCTCCAAAGATGATAGCTGAAAGAGCAGGAACAGCTTGAAGTATGAAACATTTTGTCATTATTTGTCATTAAATAAATGAAAATAAATGTATATCATAACAAGGATTACTTTACAGTTAAGGCATTAAAATACAGATGAATTTTAAAAAGAATCATTGTCTTAAATGACTCCATTTTATTACTCAAGCATGCTTTGTAAGCTACATATCATTTCCAGCTTCCTGGAAGCAGCCGCTGCATGCTAAGAATGGAAATAGCCCCATTGACAATAACAGTTCCCCGAGGGACACCCGTGAGATGCCAGAAAAACAAGAAGATAAGTAAACCCTAACCTGACCTGAACGAAGTGCTATACGCCCGCACACTCTTGGCTTCTGGGTTTTGTCTTTTTCCTTATATAATTCTATATTAGTTGTCAGTAGGGGAAAGATAGATGTCTAGACTAGCTGTCTCTTATTTGTGGCCAAACTGAAAATAAATTACTTATAAACTGACACATCTCTTTGTCTGTGTTACTTGACCATTCACAGTAAGGAGACGAGGTCAGTTAAGACTGCTGGGGGCTACTGCAAGGAAATACCACAACAAATCTACTAAAGGAATTTTAAAAAGGTTTCTTTAAAGTGCTTTTTTTTTTTTTTTTTTTTTTTCATGCCTAAATCGAGTAAATGGAATTATGGGCTTGATACATTAATTTT
>NW_004524694.1:9071506-9079240 GCF_000260255.1 Octodon degus | reverse complement strand
TTTTTTTTTTTTTTTTTTTTTTTTTACCAAAATAGAGTAAATGGAATTATGGGCTTGATACATTAATTTTACTATCTATATTTCTTCCAAAATTATCTCCCCAAATATATGATAATGTGACAGGAGAAAAATAATTCCCAACCTGCTAAATGTCAGATATGCCAAGTTTGAGTTTGTGTTCCCAGAATAGTGAAGAATGAATTCCAAGTGACAAAGAGGTTAATAATAATAAAAGCTCATTAAGAGAAAGTCCAACAAAGACAGGAGGTAACCTAAAAGGAGTTTACCAAAAAGGGCACTTCAACAATAACATTTTATTTTATTTTACATTTTTGCGTTATTTGATTAATTTTATTGAGAAAAAAATTGCAATGAGACAGTTTCAAAAAGGTTAGTTGGAGAGTTACAATAATTAATACTTTGCATATTGCTGTCTTCATAGTAATTATTCAGAGTACAAGATGATATCTTGTCTAAACACTATTAGTATAAATCTTTCTTCTCATTGAACTAAGAGAAAGTAGTTGTATATCTATCCTACTTTGTATATACATATATTTTTTCATTACAAAATGAACTTTCATTTATATACCCATTTTTGTTTAGTTTTGTCAGAGATGTATGTTCCATTGCCATTCAAATATTGTAGGTGCATGAATTCAGCAAAATAATCCAAGAGAGAAGAAAAAAATTGTCATAGGACTGTCTTGCTACAATGTTGTATATGATTAGATCTCTAAATTTCTGTGTAAAATTGTGTAATTGTTTTTATTTTATTATTTTATGTATGTTTTATTTTTTCACATTCTATATGGATTTAAAGTTCAGCATATCAACGATTGTTGGAAAATACCTGTTCCATGCTATTATGTCTATGGCATTTGATATTCAGATAGTGATGTTAAAATCAAATGCCTATGTTATAGGATAATAACATCATTAGGCTTCTCTTTTGGAGGGCTTACAATTTAAGTTTGCAGACCAAAAATTTGAGAAAAAGAAGGGCTACAAGGACAGCCAACATTTTGGCCCTAGCCCTTCAAGGTTAGTGAGGACTCAGGACATAAGTGAACCTGTACTGTAATATCCTGTAAGTCAATGATGTTCCAAATTTTCTGCTCAAGGAGATTATGGGGCCACAGAAGAAAGTGATCAATGATGTACAGTGTGCCTAACGAGAGTCACCTACAGAGAAAACATTCTCTCAGGCTTTCACAGAGAGCAGATTGATCAAGCAATGGCCGTGACTCATCCACATGGCTGACACTGACAAAAAAAAATCTACAAATTGCTGTACATGGTTTCAGGGTAATCCTGGGGTATTTGACTGACCTTGTCATATACAGAAGTTACATTTATTGTTATAAAGGTCTTTCTTTATCATGGTTTAAACATCCAGAAGAAAAGTATAAGCACAAGGTATAAAAAGTAAAGCCAGGGGCCAGGGAGATGGCTCAGTGGAATAAGTGCTTCCCTGGCAAGCACAAGGTCCTGAGTTCAATCCCCAGTTCAGCAAAATTAAAATTAAAATTAAAAAAGCCATATTAATATGCTGAGCTGTAAAAGGCTCAAGTCAAAAACTTCTGACACTGCCAGTTCCACTGACCCACTACTATTATGAACTATTGGACTCTATTGGATTATTTTGCTGAACAGAGTATTTTAGAGAGCCAAATCATGTGGTGCTTGCCATGTGGTTCAAACCGTAATCAACCATAAGGTCACAAGTGCAGGCTTCTAACTAACATTGATCTTAAAGGGAAGCAAGGCATGTAACAAGGCTCTATGGTAGCATTATTAACTGTAGCTGATCTATAATTCCCAACATTGAAAGAACCAAAGGACTTTTTAAGGAAAGGATGTGTTCTGGTGTTCTGGTCACCCACATGAATGTCTGTTGTCTACCTAGACATACCAGATCGGATATTGCTGATTACAGTAAAATATCAAGTTGCTGATTATTGGCAGGGAGGAGTGTGGGCCTGGCTATTGTATGTTCAGACTCATTTTTTCTCAAGTAGTTATTTCTTAAGTCGAAAATAACTAGGTATTTAATTCTAAAACTATTTTTTAAGAAATGCTGATAGATCTCATGGATTCTCTTGAATGCAGGCTAACAATTATTGATATAAAATTAATAATTTAATGTACTTAGCAGAATGATATATAAATTGTTCTTATTTACAGATTTACATTTGGCTAGAAAAAATGTCTCTGGCCTGGATAATGAAATTTTCATAAATTCTTATTATTCATAATATATAAAGAAAATACCTAAAATTCTTATTTGAGAAAAAGATGAAGATGGAAATGCCAAGTTAGATTTTGATAACAGAATTGATTTCAGATTGCAAAGACAGATATTAAAGAACAACATCAATTTTTATTAGTATTTTTTGTTCCTATTATTATTTATCACCTTCTAAGGAATTGTAGCTTTCTGGTTTCAGTTGAGAGAATGTTGCTTTCTATACATACCTCTACGGCCATTAACCTCCAAATACCCAAAAGATACAATTAACTTGCATTGTGATGAAAACACACAGCTTAAATAAACTACGTAATTGTTACTTTCTTTTGAATAATGACTTATTGGAGTTGTCTGCATAATAACACGGGATTCATGCTTGGTGAAACAATCTACATCTCTTCCTTTTATTGCAACTGCCTTAGTGAAATAGAAACTGCACAAAATGCTAGCTATAATCAAAAAATTAATTAAGTTTAATTGAAAGTCTATGTGTGAGGAACTGTTTCATGATAGAAAATCACACAATAGACAAGGAAAAATACAATTTTATTTATTTCATTATAACTGAGATCTAAAATTAAAGTACTTGAAAAGCTATTTACATTTTCTTTGCTCATCATTTAGAAATGAATTTACTGTATGAAATGCAGATACATTGCTTCATGTTATTTCATCTGTGAAAAGAATGAAAAGTACATTTTGTCTTCACATCTATTTGAAATGATACTTACTTAAGAGATTTATGTCTAGTTTTTGTAGCTATTGAATGTGTGGACATTTGGCTACAATGAGCTTATAAGGCACTTAAGCATGGTTGAAAGAGACTATCAAAATAAAAATGCCATAATGTGCTTAGATATTGATTTAGTTTGTTTTGGTTTTGTTTTATTTGCTGTTTCTCTTGCTCTACTATTACAATTTAATACTATGTTTATCCTTCATTATACATTATCCAAAATGAGAAAATATAATTCATACCTTACCATCCCATATTTGCAGAGTTCCTGGTATGTATGGGCATTTCTCCAGCTACTGTTCATAATACCTGACTGCTTCAGAAGTGAAAAAGACTAAACTCTGTTGCACTACAGTGCATGTGGGTTCTACAAAATATTATCAAAGGACAATATTGATGGTAGAGATTGACTTTTATCAATAACATAATGGTAATATTTCAAATCTCATTTAAATTAAACTTTAGGAGGCTGAGGAAATAGCTTAGTGGTCTAAGGGCCTTCCTGGCAAGCCCAAGGACCACGGTTGGTCCCATGTTTTCGCTAGAAAACTGGGTGTGCCTTGCCTGCCACCAAAATCAGGCGTGATGAAGCACACCTGTAATGCCACAGCTGGAGAGGCTGAGACAGGAGGATCATTATGAGTCTGAGCTAAATAGTGAGATCCTGTACCAAATAAATAAATAAAAACCAATTGAAATTTAGAAGGTAAATGAAGAGGCTAAAGACAGTCTATGGAACTGGCTGTCATTAGCAAGAAAATAGTGGTGGTGCATTGTGATAGCTTACTGGAATAGGTTAAGCAAGGACCAGGATGTTAGCTCAGCTCAGTTCTGTGCATGTCTGCAGCGGTTTCTCAGCACATGAATGGGACACAGGCTGCCAATTGAGGGGTAATGGCCCTCCTCACAGGAGGGGGCACCACAGATTGAGAGGGAAGGAAGCAGGGATCTGCTTGCACTCAGTGTTCATTCTTCTATTTTTTTCCATAACTTTATTGAGAGACAAATAGCAATGAGACAGTTTCAAGTCAAATTGGTAGAACAGTTTCAATAATTAACACATTACATACTATTGTCTTAGTGGTTACTTGCTGTACAAGATGCAGACATGATATCCTATTTACAAACACTATTACAACAAATCCCACGATTCATTAAAAGAACATAACAATATATCTATGCTAACCATTTTGAATACACAGATACAAAAATTGACACTCATCTGTATCCCTTTTTTTGTTTAGTTCTGTCAGTTGAATATTATAGGTATGTTAACTCAGCAAAATAGTCTAAAAGAGTCCAGTACTCCATATTAGTATTGGGTCTTCCTCTTGACTGGCAGTGTCAGAAATTGTTGACCTGAGTCCCCTACAGCGCAACATAACAGCATGTCTTTACTTCTCATACTTTGTTTTTATACTTTTCTTTTGGATGGTTAAGACCAAGATAAAGCAAGACCTATGCAACAAGACTTGTAGCTTTTAGATCTGATAAGGTCAGTCAAATCCCATCAGGATTTTTCCTGAGATCCTGTACCTCAGATTGTAGATTCTTTGTCAGTGTCAGCCATGAGTCATGGCCATTGCTTGGCCAATGTGCTCTCTGTGAAAGCCTGAGAGTATGTTTTCTCTCCATGTGACTCTCCTTAGGCACACTCTACCTCACTGATCACTTTCCTCTGTGGCCCCATTATCTCCTTGATCAGAAAATTTGGGACACTACTGAGTTACATGATATCACAGTACAGGTTCTCCTATGTCCTGAGTCCCCACTGACTTTGAAAGGCTAGGGCCAAAATGTTGGCTGTCCTTGCAACCCTTCTTTTTTTCTAATTTTGGTCTGCAAACTTAGGTTGTTAACCCTCCAGAAGAGAAGCTTATTGTTATTCCCATGCAACCTAGGCTGTTAAGCTTAACCTCACTATCTGTCTGAATATCAAACATATTATGCATAACATGGAACAAGTATTTTTCATCAAGTATTGATATGTTGAATTTTAAGTCCCTACAGAACGTGATGAAAAGCATTTAAAAAATTAAAATACATTTTAAAAATAGGCATAAAGAATTATATAATTTTTATGTTTACACATAAGTCCAGAAATCTAACCATATACAACCTTGTGGCAGAACAATCCTGCAACATTCCTTTTCCTGTCTCCTGCCTTCACCACCATCTTCTTTTTGAACAGTCATCTACCCGAGAGACAGCATGGCAGCAACTGGCATGTCATGACAAGCAGCCTGTATTCAGAAGACCAGAATGACAGGCACTCCAAGCATGAACCTACTATGATAAATTGCCATCGTCAGTGAAGTTGCTTAGTTCACAGGTGTCTATATATATATAGATAGTCAGGGTGAGAATCATTCCAATTAACTGCTAGTTTCAAAAATCTTTTGAAGATTCTCAGGATCATTGCATTGCCCATCTTCTACATAGAACTGTGTGGCTTGCCACTGTCATGTTTCCTAGCTCTTCTCTTTGCTTTCTTTTCATTGTCTCGTCCTCAAGTTCATTCTTCTTATTCGGGAGCATCTTCTGGTACTGCCATTGCCGTGGATGTCAGAGGGCAACTTTTTCAGCCTTTCAACATAGACTGGCTGCAGCAACTCCCTGCTTTTTCTTCTTGGGTGGAGCAGACTGGATCCTCTGGCTCTTTGCACACAGATGGCGATTGAGTGGGGGGCCTTCCTGCATCAAACCAGGCAAATTTATCTAATACCTTTCTATAATTATGTATGCATGTATCTACAGCAACTATATATTATGTTTTCCCTTTGGCTTTGCTCCTCCATAGGACCTTGACTGATATGCATATCAAGGAGAACAATTATGTGTCCAAAACATACAATAATATTTTCACTTGAACAAAATTTACAAGGCAGGTTGGGCCTGCGCATTTAGGAGATGCAACGAGTGAGAGGCCAGACAAGACCTACAGTTAGGGCACCCAGCTTAGATTACATGTGCATAGTCATCTTAAACTATATGGGTGTACTAATGTTAGGAAGATCACAAGTGACCTCCTGGTAGGTGGGTAAGAAGAAGGCAAACCTGGAGCACAGGTTAGTCATTCACAAACTGCTAAAAGATGGGTGAAGTTGAGAAGACACACAGAACAGAGGTGGAAAGCTGGATTCATTATACACTTAAGAGAGATATCCAGTAGGAATTAGTGAGTGTGTAGGTTAAATATAACAATAAAGAAAATTGCAATGGAAAGTAGTGTCAGCCTCCAATATATGAAAAACTGGTTACCATGTACAACTGATTTTCATCTTAGCACATCAGTGTAAACTCTATTGATCTGTGTTTTCCTTTCTTAGACAATTTGGTCATATGATCTATTATACTTGTTATCTAATAGCTTTTCAGCTATGTCTCAGCCCTGCCCCGTCCTGCATCGTGCTAGTTGCCTTTGCAATAACTTGCCCCTAAACTTCAGTCTATAACTATTATCTCCTTATGCTTTCTCTGCTTGGGTGGTCTTCTTCATCTACACAGCTTAACAAAGTACTAATAAGAAAAATGTACATCATTGTGCCTTTTGGCTAACAATGGCTGAGGTGGTACAAAGCTGCTTCTATCTCCTTTCATATAAATTTGTCAGAATAAAAATTGTTGGTCTACACATACATGTGTGTGTATCTTTTCCTGCTTTGCCATCTGCAAAGACAGTTGTGATAATGGTACTTTATTTAATGAATTAGAACAGTTCTCATTATTTTGGAATGTTTGAGTTCGAACCAGGAGAAATGATAACTGATTAATTGATTGAATAAGTGATCAATTAAGTAATTGATTAAGGTATTTGATTAAGTGGAGAGTGACAATATATCCAAAAGAGGGCATTTCTGTTAGGAAAGCTGAAAATTTTTAAAACACATTGCTTTGTAACTCTTTACTGTTTGTTCATAATATATCAGGATCTTTTAAGAAACCTTAAATAAAGCAAAGTTATTTCTCAATGCTTCTCTGATCTTTTTATTAAAATAACTTTGTGTTTGGACTGCAGCATTGTATAAGTGTAAACTGATAGTAATGTTTAATTCAATTAGAATACACTGAGTTGAACAAATTAATATATTCTAGAAAAAATTATCATTGTATTTTAAGGAAGGCTCTACAGGGTCTCACTACTAGATCAGACTCACAGTGATCCACCTGTTTATAGTCTCCCAAGAGCTGGGATTACAGGCGTGAGCCACCATGCCCAGTCACTGGATAACCAAATTATCTTATCATAAACTTCTAGTGCTTTATATATGATCAGGTCCTTTTTAATGTGATTAGTTGTAATTCTGTTTTCTAATTAACAAAACATGTTTATTTCTTTGGTCAGTGGCTTGCAATGTGATGGCATTCTATTGTTGCAAAATTCTAAGCAGTTTGATCAATCTAGAGCAAAAGAAGCACTTGAAGTTTCATTGTTCTTCTATTTTCTCTGAGACATTATCTTTTATATATTCATAATTTAATACTGTAAATGTGCTTATAAATAGGATTATAAAATAATTATACTTATGAAAGGAAGAAATATGAAAGTAGATAAAGCTCAGATTTAGAATAAAATTATTGTTATTGGAGCCAAAACAGGAGCGAAATTGAATTGGCTATATAAAGCATAAACAATTAAGAAAGCAGCTATTAAGAATAGCGGCACAAACGTTTGTTGGGACTCAGTCATTGCGGCAGATTGTGGCACAATGAAGTTAGGGAGATGCCCCTTGCTCACCCCAAGCAG
>NW_004524694.1:9068197-9070481 GCF_000260255.1 Octodon degus | reverse complement strand
ACTGAGCTATCTCACCAGTCTTTATTGCTATTTTAATAACTAGAAAGAAATGGCCATGTTGTATGTGTCTACTATCCTTTCCATGAATATTATATATCGTTTATGTCTTTAATTTGTTGTAATTATTGAATACCTATCTGAAACAATTTTATACATACTGGAGGCAAAACAATATAAGCTAATTTTTCCCTATTAATATTTATATATTTTAAGAGAAATAATATAAAGTATACCTATACATTAGTACGTGTCTATACACACATATCTACTAATTACTTTTGATAACAGTAAGTTCGCCAAAATTTCTGGAAGTGAATGAAATGTTATATTGTAAAAATTGTAAAAAATATTTTCATCAATCACTTTAGGTAAAGTGTTAGCCAAGCTGGTTATGATTGGATGACACATTTCAGGCAATGGATGAAGTATTTTCACCTGCAGGTATGACAATATGAAGAGACAAGTACTTTATTCCTAATAAAGAGAACCTGTTCTTCCTCCTGGTAACAGGCATGCCCTTAAGAGCTTCTTGGAGGTTACAAATCATGTTCGTTCACACAGAAAGTATTTGTAACTATTACTATTATGTATGTTGTTTCTTATTCTCAACATCTTTTCCATTAGGGCGTCCCATTAATATTAGCCATATATTGTATCTTGTATTTTTAAAAAGAGAATGCATATTAAAAAATCTCCTTTTAAAATTTGAAAACATTTGATATCATTCATAGTTGCTATTTTGTACATTCTTATCCAGAGCTAAACAATTTGAAAAAACCCACTCTGTCTTACATAAAACATACTAGCTCTTCATTTCCTAGCTCAATTACATTTTCTTTTTCATTTTCTATCAGGTTTAAATTTCATATAAAAATTACTAATCACTGATGAATGTCAAAAGTAGTGGGCAGAGGCTTGCTCCTCCACGTGTATAAAAATTCCTGTCAATTGATTTGCTTATTCTCTTCCTCCAATACTTTACCTTGTATTCATGATAATTGTCTTCTGCCTATTTTTAGTCTATATTTTGGACTACTATTAATTTTAAAAATAATTTTCTTCTTTTACGGTATTTCAAGTTATTGGACTTTAAAATGTATGCTTACCCTATTATAACATCTGTGACAAAAATACCTTCTTTTACATATTCCTTTTGTCTTATCGTTCATAATGTCCTGCCCCATTTTCCAAGTTTTATTTCTTTTTTGCTTCTTTATTATGTGTTTACACTACATGCATTTTACAATCCTCTTAGGGAGATGGTTCTCATACTCAATACAGCTTGTGTCTTTTCATTTTTTAAAATTATTGAGAAACAAATAACGAGACAGTTTCAAAATGAATTACTAACACAGTTTCAATAATTAACACATTGCATATTGTTGTCTTAGTGGTTATTCATTGTACAAGATGCAGACATGATATCCCGTCCACAAACACTATTAGAATAAATCTCTCTATTCACTGAATTAAAAGAATGTAGCTGTATATCTATCTGAATTATTTTGAATATACAGATACCAAATACTCGTTCATTTGTATCCCCTTTTTTTGTTTAGTTTTGTCAGAGAAGGATATTCCATTGTCATTTAAATATTGTAGTTGCGTGAATTCAACAAAATATTCCAATATTGTCCAATAGTCCATAATACTAGTTGGTCATCCGCAGGACTGAAATGTCCAAAGCTGTTGACCTGTGCCCTTTACAGCCCAGCATACCAACATGGCTTCACCCCTTATGTCTCATTTCTGTACTTTTCTGCTGAATGGTTAAGACCAAGATAGAGCAAGACCTATATAACAAGAAATGTAACTTTTGTATCTGTCAAGTTCAGTCAAATCCCCTCAGGATTTATCCCGAAACCCTGTACCACAGTTTGCAGATCCTTTGTCAGTGTCAGCCACAGAGATGAGTCATGGCCATTGCTTGACCAATTTGCTCTCTGTGAAAGCCTGAGAGAATGTTCCCTCCCTCTTCTAGTTCACTCTTCCCCCTTTCCATTCTGGTTGACATTATTAATCTTAGTTCATGTTTGTGGTGTGCAGTGTCCGTGTTAACTGAGGTGATGAGATCCTTGTGCATGGCATAGCTTCTCACTTCCTATTTGCCCATCCTTTCCCCTTCAGTGTTGGTCCCCTGGATGCTTGGCCAGCAGAAAAAGCTCTATTCCCTTGTCTCATTTTATTCTTTCTTTATTTTTCTCTTAGTTTGTACTTAGACTTATTCAGATGAGAGTTACCATATGGTTTTCAAGATTTTGTGTGTCTGATTTATTTCATTCAA
>NW_004524694.1:9061962-9068096 GCF_000260255.1 Octodon degus | reverse complement strand
TATATTTCAACATTCTGTTCATTCATTCATTTGGTAAGGGGATTTAGCTATTATGAATTGTGCTGCTATCAACGTTGGCATCCACATATCAATGTACTGTGACTGCTTAAACTCTTTGGGAAAAATACCTAGAAGCGGGATACCTGAGTCATATGAAATTTTTAATTTTTTTGACAATTACCATACTTATTGTCATAATGGCTGTATTGCTGTACATTCCCACCAACAATGACCCAGGGTTCCTGGTTCACTAGAGCCACACCAGAATTTCCTATTGCTTGGTTTCTTGATGATTTCCATTCTTTATGGAGTAAGATGACATTTTAGAATTGTTTTAATTTGTATCTCTTCAATGGCCCGAGGTAGTGAACATCTTTTCATATATTTATTGGCCATTTTTTCTTCTTCCTCCAGGACATGTTCTTTTCAAAGTGGATCAAAGTTTAAAACATTAGAAGCAATAAACCTACTGGAAGGCAAGTAGGTTAAGCACTTGAAGATATAGGTATAACAAAGGATTTTTCTAGGCAGAAATCTCTGTTGCATAAACAATAATAGCAAGAATCAACAAATGGGATTGTATCATACTAAAAATCTTCTATTTTCCTATAAAATCATCAGTGGCACAAAGAGACAACCTGTAGAATGAGATTTTTAAAAAGGGGAGGTGTGGAGATGGTTCAGTAGAATAAGTGCTTCCTTGGCAGGCTCAAGGGCCCGAGTTCAATCGCTAGTTTCAAAAAAAAAAAAAAAAATGAATGAATGGGGAAAAACTTGCCAATTCGCTTTCCATAGCTATTCATATAATACGGCACACCTTGGTTGCTTTGTTTCTAAGGTTTTCTTTTTCTGGTTGCATTCTAGGAACTTTTTGCTTTAATTTTTAGAATAGGGACTGGGAGATAACTCAGTGGCATAAGCACCTGCCTGCAAATGTAAGGTCCCAAGTTTGATTCCTTGTGCTGTAAAAAAAAAAAAAAAAAAAAACATACTTTTTAGAATATATATTTTGAGGTCCATTTAGGTGTTTATATATTTGTCTGTCTGTCTGTCCAACTATCTATCCATCCTTTCCTTTATCATCTATCCTTCTGATTGTAATTATATCCAGGAGCATATGTTTTTTGTCAGTTAAGTTTTGGTCATCTTCCCCCTTAATTGATAAAATATTACCATTAAAGTATTAATTTTGATTTATTATCTTTTATTTTAACTTTTCCTCTTCTGATACTGATTGTGTTTTGCTTTTCTCACTTCACATCTTATTTATTTTCAAGTTTTCATATTCTGTCTATCATTATTGGTCTTGTTAGCATCTTAGTGTTTGGTTTTGCATGTTCATAATGAAGTACTTGGTTAGCTTTACTAGAAGACGGATTAGTGGCCTTCAATCAGAGTAGTAGGATGACTGTGCCCATTTTAACTTTTGCACATGTTAGGATTTCTTGTACTTTATTTAAACATACACTTTACCGTTAAGAGCAGATTGATAATTCAGCAATCACATACGTGGATACTGGGGAGACAGCACGACTGATATGTATGGATTTTCTGTCAACATGCACTCTCGCACTCCCCAGAGACCTAGTTTGCTAGTAATTATAACAGAAATGCTGAATTTCAATAATGGACTCAACAACATAAAGCTGATTCATTTAGATTTCTGTGTTTCATTCTGTTGATTTATTAATTATGGAACTAGCATACTACATGAGCTTTCTGCAAATATGAAATACATATGTATTAATATAAATCCATGTCATGCATATACATGAAGATGTAGCTCATTTATATTGTTTAAAACCATTCTTTTCTAAAGTATTCAATAAATACGAACCTCATCTTTACTTTTCAAATTATATATAATATCCTCTGCTATTTTCATTGCTTACATAGGTCAGGAACGTGGTAAGAGAGCATTTGGGGGTGGGGTTAGACAATGTTTTCATAGATGAACTCTCAGTAAATTTTGTTTTAATAATAGTGAGCACATTTAGCCAATGACCTACTACTATAACAAGATTTTTAAGAACACAGTCATTGCTGTATTTTTAACCAAAGGCAAGATAATATAAAGGAGATCTATAACTTCTGCACTAGCAGCCCTTAACTTGATTCAGTCCTCTGACTGTTAAATATTATCTGGACAGGGGGCGTCCTTTCCTTGCCTCTTGTGTTCCCCTTCCCATTTTCTCTCTGTATGTGGTAATCAGCCCCAGCCCGAGAGCTGCACTTCAAGGACTTCCTTGAGTTGTTCTCCATCTTGTTCCTGCTACTCAAAGGCAGAGAGCTTCTTGACGTCTTGACTCCAGACTATCTAATCTCTGTATTCATTCTTGACTCTAAATGTTCAAGTTTCTATTTGGCGATTGACCTGAATTTTTTCCTTTGTTTTTGAAAAAGTTTAATGAATCTGATTTCTGATCTGATTCAATTATCTAATTACATCTCTGAGATAAATACTGAAGCCTGAGGTTAGCTATGGCTTTCTTCATTGGACAAGAACTCATGTGAAAATATTCTGAGTATAGCGTAGATTAAGAGAGGGTTACCAGTTAAATAAAAATTGTGCCATATTATCAAAGCAAATCCATTAATGTTCAGAAAGACTTGAAATTTGCCTCGTCAGTACCTGGGCATTTCCAAAAGAAAGTCAGTATCTGCCTCAGTGGAACATAAAACTGGTGATTTAGTAAAGAGTTAGAGGTCACAATGCTCAAAATGTACTTTGTTCTTTATAGGCCGCAGGATGCCTAGTTCACTTTAGGAATAATTTCTCTATTATATAAATGGATATTGAATTTGGATCACCCATCTTTATCTCTAATTGTTGGCTTAATTTTACTATTAAAATAATCATTCCAGATGTTTAAATTTAGATTAAAAATATTCATTTCTTACTTAAACAACATAGTTAATTTCTTTTCTTAATTTTAGTAATGATTTTCTATTCTAAACAATGTTTCAGTTCTATCTCATAGGCATAAATTCCAACAAGCAATATGGGGAAATGTTCAATTTCTGCAATAAGGCAGTTATTTAGTAAAAACATTCTGACAGAATCTAGGTATGCATTCAATGCATGCTGTATGTTTAATTTGGCAGGTAGTAATTGTAGTTTCAAATTTTGGATCTTACCAGAATACATGGTGACAAAAATAATATTAAAAAGCCTTCTTCATATAACTGAGAGACTTAAAATACTCTATTATAGGAATTGTCATTTGATAAAAAAAATCTTTTGAATTCTTTAAAGATGGAAAAAAACAATAAAAAATATATGACTAAGAATCAGTTTAAAACACTATGAATAGTAAGATAATATAAAATATTAGGGAGATTTTAACTTTAGAGCCAAAGAAGAAGCAATTTGAAGGTTTATAGTGCAGAAGGAAAGTGTGTTCCTTAAAAAATAGCTAAGTTTTCTTTCTTACTTTCTTTTTGTTCTTTATTTTTTTGTGGTACCAGGGACTGAACTCAGGACATTTTGCTTGCCAGGCAAGAGCTAATTCCACTGAGCTATCTCCCTGCCTGATAAATTTTCTAAAATTTTGTTGTTCTTTAATTATAGAATTTTCTATGTTCAAAATGCAATAATTCCTTCAATGTAAATGTGCTTCCTATATGCTGTTTGGGCAGGCAGTTTCCATATTTTAGCTGTACAATTAAGAAATGACTTCCTTGATCATATCTTTATTTAAATAGAATTTGGAGCTGTGTATCTCTAAATAGAGAAGGTCTGTTTTATTAAATTTACCTAATGCAGTGTATATCATAGTAAACATAAAATAACACTTAAGCAACACAATTTTGCTAAGGTGAATATTATTACAATGAAAATCAGAGAAATAATATTGAATCTTATTAATTTCAGAAATGTACATATGAAGACAGATTTCTTTGGGGCAATAATGGCATATCTTATTATAATTCATAATATGTCAATTGTTGCCTTCACATTGTTTCATAAAAGACTTTCGTTATTATGAACAGTTTTTCTCTTTACATTTGTTTGTATTAGACATCAATTTTAGTGTATTTTGGAAGACATTTTTAAAATGAAAAATCCCTCATTAAAATTGTTTTAGAATATCACTCAATTTCCTGCTTTAAATGATTTAAATGTTTTATTTCACAAATAACTGCAAATAATATCTAGAACCTGGACTTTTTCAAAATGTCAGCTAATTTGGTGATTCTTTAAGTCTTCAATGTGATTTAACACAAAAAACTTATGAGACATTGCCATATGGGTTAGAAAATGCAAATGTCTGTTATGATTAATTTCAAGCATCACTAATAAAGCATATTGATCTTAAAATATAATTGCATTTGTGTTCAATGTACATCATACAATGATTTCAAAAAGCATCTCAAAGCATGCTTTGATCTAAGTAACTGAAACATTCTTCCAGACATTGCTGTAGTTCACATCACATTAAAGGAATTAGCCATTTTAATTTGAAATCAAAAACATTTTTCATGAAATCAAAGTATTAGAGCTTTCATCTTCAAAGAGTCAATCAAGTAATTCATTTACCACTCAGAACATGTGTAACAATTTTCACAATCCATGAAACAGCGATAGCACATTTATGAATATCAATGGTCACAAGTGGTATTGTTAATATTTTGTGGGGCTTATGATGTTGCCAAGGTGTAGAGCACTTGTACTACATGTGTACTCCTTTAGGTTCATACCTAATACTGTACAACTAAAACAAAAATAGCAATTTTTAGAGTCCAAATGCTTTTGCTTACTAAACGGGCTTTTGTGGAACAAGCATACTTGCAATAATTCAGGTGCGTTGCTTCCAGATCACGTTATATTTAGGCACTTTCAAAATATGTGCTCTGAAATGAATGCCTTACAAAAATAGGCTGAATGAGATGTTTAGCAATACAAAAAGTTTAACAAAATTGGTTATAGGCCTATATATTCAGTTTAGCTTAAAACTCTTTGCTTTGCCACATGTTTGGTTTTATTTATTTATTTTTTTGCCTTTACTGTAAGCCTTCACAATGGAATAATAATTTGTTATATAAAAAAACCTAGAGCCAACCAGGGGTATAGATCTGTGGTCTAAGTGTCTGTTTGGCAAACACAAGGTCCTGAGTTCAATTCCTGTCCAACAAAAAGATTAAAAATAAAAGAAATCTATCATTATCCAGTCTCTTCTCATCATTTATTTATTCATTTTTTATTTGCATCAGACTTGGTAAAAATTTGTTTCTAATTTCAGCATTCCTGCTTTTTAAAATTCAAAGTGGAATTTTCAAATTTTGAACTTTCATTGTCAGTTATACTTAGCATTGCATTTTTGTGATAAAATTTAATGTAAAAGCTTGTAAGCAAGTTAAAAAAAAACAAAGAAAGTAATAGATTTTATTGTTCACCAATCCATATTATTTCATAATTTTAATATTTTATTCTTGTCAAATGCTTGATGTTTCTTTTCTGCAATTTATGCTTTCATAAAATAATAAGCATATTATTAATATTGTCATCATATCTAAATATCTGACTGATCTAACCACAGTTCACAGTAATTTTCCACAATAGTAACAGCTATTTTAACTTTAAAAATTGTTTAAAGAATGTAGGTATATATAATTTAGTTTCAAAATTATGTAGCAAACAGAAATCATGCAATATAAAGTTATCAATTTCCAGAATATAACACAAAATAGAATATGAGAAATTTTAGTATAAGTTTAATTCATGATATTGGATATTTAAAATCATATATTATGATTTTAAAGCATATATATTTCTATATCCTCTGGGCATACAATTCACAGATCAAAATAATGAGTGAACATTCTATGGCTTAATGTCTACAAAGTACTCCCTCAAGGGCTTCCTGTGAAAGAGCTATGCTCAATAAAAGGGACTGAAGAGACTGCTCAGTGGCATAAGCACCTGCTTGGAAAGCACAAGGTCCTGAGTTTGATCCCTGGTACCTCAATCAATCAATCAATCAGTCAATCAATATTTCAAGAAATGACAGCAGACACAAACCAAATAAAGCCTGAGCAGGTTGAATATCCATTCTTTTATGATCACAAATGTTGAGTTTACCTGATTATTTTTTAATTTATGCAGATTTGAAATGTAAATTTCTTTTTTTTTT
>NW_004524694.1:9059471-9061862 GCF_000260255.1 Octodon degus | reverse complement strand
ACCGCGGTCCCTGATGCTTTTGCTAAGCTTGTTCCAAGTAGGTGCTTTAGACCACTGAGCCATCTCTCCAGCCCTGTAAATTTCTTTGATATAAGGTGCAATCTTTGATGATAATTACAGCATTCTCAGTTCACGAACATTGATGTTTGCAAAACATTTGGTGGACAAACAGAAGCATCAGGGAAATCTTGCCTGCACTTACCCAACTCTGCCTGGGGTGCTGAACATGACCACTTCTATCTTCCCCAGAATCACAGAATAAATTAAGTCACCATTTTATTATAATTAAATATGAACATAATAGACCTTTTTGGACATAAAATATTTTATCAGAACTTACAGCTTCTAAGCCTACATTTAACTTTTTTGATTCCCTGGACAGTTGGACACACATGAATAACTTCTTATCATTTAGGGAATATTCAAAGTGTAACGATTTCATTTCACGTTCAATGAAAGAAATAAATGTCTTTGCTTTGAATGTGTCAATTTCTGTTCACCATAGCATTTACTTTGTCTAAACATGGTGTTTTCAATGATATGATTTTGGACTAAAATGAATTGCATTTTACAATGCATTTCTGTATTCAAGTTTAAATTTAAAAAAAGGATTAAATTAAATTATTTTGCCATAAATATAAAACTGACAATTGTCCCAGTAGAGTTTCTCAAGGGCTACTTTAGCAGAATCGCAAGGCAAGTAATCCTATCGTTAGCACTCTCTCAAGCATATAGATTCAGTGGAAAGTCATGATTGAAGTCTTTATTCAAGTTATAAAGATAATTCATGTTATGCTACAAGTCATTCAAAAGGAAAACATTAGGACTTAAAAAAAAAACCTGAGAATTCAATTTTCAGTCTTCAACATATGCATGATCAAGAGTTAGGTCTGATGTCCAAATGTGTAACATTGAGCAACGAAGTATTCAATTAGTTGTTTCATGAGGGAGGTTTCTAAAAATGCCTCTAAGGAGTTGTGCTCAATCTTATCTTTTGGGGGCTGGGGAGATGGCTCAGTAGAAAAGGTGCTTGCCTGGCAAGTGTGAGGGCCTGAGTTCAATTCTCGGTTCCGCAAAAAAAAAAAAAAATGATTTTTGGGGCTGGTGAGATGGCTCAGTGGTCTAAAGCACCTACTTAGAGCAAGCTTAGCAAAGCACAGGGACCGCGATTCGATCCCCCAGCACCACATGCCAGCCAGCCCCGCCCCCTGGTGGGCTGAGCTGGCCACACACACACAATAAATAAATAAATAAAATTAAAAAAAAAATCTTATCTTTCTTTGTTGTGTAGAACACACTGTGCTCACGGTGTGCCACCCTGCTTGGCTATTCCCATGCAGGTCTTATTCCACTCATGCTAGCCTAACAGAATTCTCGTTGTGGACAGTTCACTGTGAGCTTCAGCCTCATTTCTCTTTATACAGAAAATTTTTCTTACTCATCATCTTCATTTCTCCCCTGTCTCTAAGGAATGACTGAATCTCCTCTTGGCAGAATCCTCAAAGATGTTCTTGTTGCCAAATTGAAAAGTCAGAGCTGGCTGGAGTTTTTCATTGTTTGCCCTTCACCTTAATCAACTGAGCAGTATTTATGGAGAAATATATCAGGCTTTATGAAACACATTCTTGCAAGACAATAATCTTTCTCAGTTTGATGTCTACATTGCGTCCTTAGCTAAGGATGACTTATATGGATTTACAAGCGTGAACTTGTGCTCAGCCTGGGGCAGAGAGGAGGCCACCTCTGTTGATGTGTCCTGTGCAGGAGATTTTATGTAGTCCTGGGCTTTAAACACCTCCACAATTATCATCAAATCTATCCCTACAATCCTGGCATCTCTGACCTGCACACTCATCTATTATGAACTTGTCTTTCCAGGAGTACCTAGATATTGTTACAGATGTGAGTCTTGCTATGGGTAACCTTTATGTTTTTCTTCTCTCCCAGGTAAATTTTGCTCTCCTTAAACATGTCCCTGTCCCTATCTTTTTCCGTTTAAGCAAATACTCACTTCATGAATCAGATTTCTCAGACCTCCAAACGTATTCTTCGTGGCTTCTCTTGTACTCCTCCTTCTTTCATTCACCCGCAGACGCGGGTGTCTCTCCCTTGAGACTTCCCTCGCCTAATAACCTCTCTGAGATCGGAGCAAGAGATCCGCTGATCGTTTGACCCTGTGAATCTTGGTCTTGTCACTGTGTTCTAATTTGCTGCTATTATTTACAGTGTCCTTTCAAAGTACAAATTCGTTTCTCTTTCTCTTCACTGACAAAATGCTCCACTCCATAAGGGCACTTACTGATATTATCTTACCACTCATTACACATCTCATTCTTTCCTTTCTTCCCCCCCACACTATTCTCATTCAGGAAGCCCCAGCCAAGTGTTCCT
>NW_004524694.1:9057489-9058416 GCF_000260255.1 Octodon degus | reverse complement strand
CTCATAAAGATAGCCCTGATCTCAAGCTTCTGTGGCTTTTTATTGATAGAAACAGGAAGCAAGGACAAAAGCAGAAAGAAGGGAACCTGAGCAGGAACTCATGTGGGGAACAGGGAAATGACCGGGGAAGGTCAGGGTGGTCTATTACATAATGACCTTACGGCCAACCTAAGTAATAAATCAGAGAATGGGCAAGAAAAGCCTGGAGCATTCATTCCTTGAGTAATGAACATGTTTGGATCCTACTTGGACTTGTGGCCCCACAGGCTACATTGTAACCTCTAACCACGCATTCTGGGAGGTTTAGGGCCTGTGGCTTCCAAAGTCCCTTACTTTTGCATATCCACCTTATATGCACTTTTGATCCATGCCCCACATTTATCAACTGCTATACTATTTACAGTTTTGTATCTCCACATTATGCTTACAATACATGTCAAATTTTACTTAACTACACACTTATCAATGAACATGAATGGCATCCTTTAGTTTTAGCCGTATATTTAAATATATTCTTTTCAATTTATTTTTTCATGAGAACCTTAAGAGATGTTCATAACTTCAAATTTTATCCCATAAAATCTATAATATCCTAGTGTTCATATTTTATGATGTTTATAGGCGTGTGTTAGTTACATTTTTATCAAAAATATTTTGGCACTTTAAATTGCTAATGTATAATATTTTTCATAACATTTTGAGGGTATTTACCAGTCATCCCTCTATTTTATCCATACATAATAATAGCTAAAGTACAGCATGCCGAAGAAGAGAATTGTGGAAGAAAATGGAAGGCAAGAGAGACCATTGTCAAGGTCAGCTCATCTCAAGCTGCCCTTCGGAGGGTACACGAGTCCCTTGAAATAGTCCAAGAAAGCCTACTAGAGGATCTAGGCAAAGCTTTACATGCCTATAATATAGCACTCA
>NW_004524694.1:9055487-9056744 GCF_000260255.1 Octodon degus | reverse complement strand
GAACTCTATTTTCACATTAATTATATATTAAAGTTGTTCAACTGATGTTGATTATAGTAATATTACCTAAAGATAAAGTGAAAATTCAGCTACAGAAAATTATAGAATTTGGGTTCCACAAAAATATAAAATGGCATGAAAAGTACACAGACTTGGTTAAAGAATGAAAAAGCAAAGATTAAAATTTGTGCATAAGAATTTCTTTTAATTTTAAGACATTAGACATTTATTTGTAGTATATTCACTTTGCATGTTTACTATTCATTTTCTAAAGAACTGATGAGGATTTTTTAATTTTACAGTCTCATATGAGTATGTGGATGCAGAATAGTTCTATAAATATAAATACATAGGCATTTATTAAAATAAATTTACATTAATTTATCCTTGAATGCTTAAACATTTCATGTGCTCTCTGTCACTGTCTCTGTCTCCCTCTTTTGTCTCTGTCTCCCTCTTTCTTCTTCCTTATTCTACTCCTACCTCCTTCAGAGACTTTTCTATGTCTATTAACTGCATTCTATTTTTATTTTTTTACTTTTTATTTTTTGCTCGTACCAGAGATTGAGCTCAGGACCTTGCACTTGGCAGGCAAACACTGATTCCATTGAGCTATCTCCCCAGCCGTAACTGTTTTAATATAATATACTTAAACAATTTGTGTAAGATTCAAAATAAAAATACATGTTAATGGGCCATCGAGGTTTAAAACTTTATGAATCAACTGGTCTTGACTGAAATCTAAGGATATGAGATGACACAATGTTCTGTCTTAGTGATCATGCTACATATTTAGCTGGAAAAAAAGATATAGCGCAGCATTAGGATGTGAAGCTCAGTACAGACACAGTTACATGAAACTAGAATAAATTTATTCTAAACTAATCAAAACCTGAACATCGAGGGCTGACCAAATAGCTCAGCAGATTAAAATGCCTACTTAAGCAGGCGCAGTAGCCAGGGTTTCTCCCAGTGTGCCCTTGCTGGCCCCAACCCTAGGCATGCTGAGACTGCAATTGAGACTGTGTTTGGTGGTGCTTGCCTGTAATCCCAATTCTTGGGAGGCTGAATACAGGAAGATCACTAGGAGTCCTATCTACATAGTAAGATCCTGTAGACCCTATACTAAAATATTTAAAAAAAGAAAAACAAATTAAAATAAGCCCCTGAACATCTCACGTAGAAAAGGGTAAAATCCTTTGAAATACTTTGCTTTCAGAAGACACTTTGAACATGCCTTCCTTATGCAAGGTCAAA
>NW_004524694.1:9054578-9055207 GCF_000260255.1 Octodon degus | reverse complement strand
AACTTCACAGTGGATTATGCGCTCATGAGTTCATACTTGTACATACTTTTAGGAGGTAGGGCTTGCTAGGAGGAAATGATGGGATTGTAATTTGGAAAGGTTGATTTTTGTCCCTGACATCTCTCTTCTTTCTTGCTTCTCAGTAGGCCTGGATAGGAATCTCTCATCTACCGTTCTCTTCCATCGTGGAGTTTTTGCCATGGAACCACATTACCATGGTTACCTGAAGGGTGAGTCATCTTCCTTAAACTGTGAATAGCAGGTATCTTGTGCTACCATAGGGAAAGTTGAGCCACGAAGACTCAGTGAAATATCAGCATTTGCTGGATAATAAATTGTGCTAGCATTTTCATTTCTTTTTCTTTTTCTTCTTCTTTTTTGGTTCTTTTTTTGTATCAAGATTGAACTCAGGATTTTGTGCTCGCCAGGCAGGTGCTTATGCTGCTGAGCTACATGCCTGGTCCAAGTGTGCTAACATTTGAACCATAACTGTACTATTAGTTTGTTCTGCAGCTTGTCAATCATAGATCTGGGGATTTATAAGTTTCATATTCAGTTGATACATGTATCTATGCGTTTATGTACCTGCCTCTCACTCTGTCCCTCTGTCTGTCTCTGTCTCTCTGTTT
>NW_004524694.1:9047206-9054088 GCF_000260255.1 Octodon degus | reverse complement strand
ATATTATAATATCATTTTATTCTCTTATTATATACCTTTTTGCCTTAACATATAGCATGTACTGCTACTAAACTTGTCACCCTCTGTTACTCTTCAACCACATTTTCTAAGGATATACAAAAATACCTGGAATGCTTTTGACTCCCAATAAAAGTATACTTAAAAATGAATACATAACTGTAATAAGCCTTTTTTTGGTGCTTAGTGCTGGCATTGGGGAGCATATGAAAAGGTGTATGAGAAGTCAGAACAAGATTGTACCTTGCTTTTCCATTTTATTTAAATATCCATAATTGTTCCCTTACATTATTATGTGATATTTATTTTTATTATTAGGTACATCTGCAGTATTTATATTGTGAATCCTTGAAGCTAATGAGCTGCACATCTCACAGTTCTGTCCTTTGTTTTCTGGGCTTTTGAGTTTACTGCATGTGTTTCATCCTACTGTTCTTTACTTCCCCTCTTCTATTTTCCCCAGAGCAATGCTGCAAAGAGTAGAAGGACACAGAAAAAGCAATGAAATAAATGTGGAGAATAAGGAAAACAAGTTCTGACCTGTGTGACCTGGGTTTCTTAATATGCATTAAGGCTATTCATGATGAGTTTCTCAGACATTAAAACAAAAAAAGCTTTTCAAGTTTGGCATCCTCTGGTTTGGCTTTGACAGAGTTCCATTGGTCACTGCTGTCTAATGGAAATTTTATGTAACATATAGCCTTGCCAAGGTGCTGTGCATAACAACGCAGTTTCCATTTAAAATATCTTGGCAACTAAACATTCTCTAAGGAACTCAACATTAAGAGATGTAGAATTTGACATGGATAGTATAAACTGTACAATTTTGTCTTAAAAGCAGTCTGCTAGTGTTGATTTCAATAGCGTATGTCTGATATGTACTTAACTTTTTAATTGAAAATTAGAAATTCAGTTCTTTGGTTTCTCTATGGAATTGCATGTGAATGTGTGAATGTGTGGGAGTGCAGCATTGTGTATTCTGTGTGTGTGTGTGTGTTTGTGTGTACCTGCGTATGCTTATGTACAAAGAATATGCTGCAGATAAAATAACTGATAGAACAAACTGAAAGAATTGTTAGTGGAGTTTTCTTTAACATTTTATTTACCTTTGACCCTATGAGAAGGCATAAAATTCTAGCAGTAACATCAAGTAGAACACTGAAGAGTTCTTTCAACCGCCTCTGCTAACAATTTCAAACACAATGATCGCATTTTATGCAGATTGTTTCAAATTTGAAACACCCCACATCAAATGACATGAGAAAGAAATGAGCAATAAATGTTCAAAGACTTTTAAAAGTTACTGCGATTACAACATCTGACTTGAGTTGTCATATTGATTTCTGCTGAACAATGAAACATACCCACAAGAACCTTATATATTTTAACTGATGATTCACTCTGCAAACTTCTGCTCTTGGTCAAACATTGTTTGCCTTTGGGTTTTGATTTTACGGCATATTTTTTTTTCTTCCTGGAATAATTATGTCCAATGTTAAACCACCAGTTAAACCCCTTCATCAACATGGTGCTGTTCCAATGTTGTCTCTAATAAATGCCAAGCTTATCTTTGTGATGACTACAAGCAGTTCTAAGTAGATTGTAGCAGAAAGCAACAAAGCATAATTAAAATCATACAGAATGGGGTAGAATTCAGAGTTTACTCTCTTGATGCTTATAGCTATTTAAAAATATTTTGGTGTTTATTCTTTTTGCTTCTTTCACTTTTGGTACCACGAATCAAACTTAGAGCCACGTGTTTGCCAGACAGGCACTATGCTGCTGAGCTCTATCCTGCCCCCCCGCGAAAAAAAAATCAAACTAAAAACAAATAACCAAACAATGATGTTGAACATTTTTTCAAGAAATATATATGAAAAAAAAATGTTCAATATCATTGATCATTTGAGAAATGTAAATTAAGACAACACTGAGATTCCATCTCACCCCAGGAAGAATGAGTAGCTTCACGAAGTCAGCCAATAACAAATGCCAGAGAGGCTGTGGAGAAAAAGGAACCCTTTTCCACTGCTGCTGGGAATACAGACTGGTACAAGCACTATGGAAATCAGTGTGGAGATTCCTTCAAAAGCTAGGATTGGAGATCTCTTTCAAGCCACCTATTCTACTCATGGGTATTTTTCCAGAAGGGCTGAAAACCTCATACCATAGGGACATACGTGTACCCATCTTTATAACAGCCCAATTTGCCCTAGCTAAATCCCAGAAACATCCCAGATTCCCATAAACCAAAGAATGGATAAAGAAGATGTGACAGTTTTATTCAATGGAGTATTATTCAGCTACAAGAAGGATAAATTTGAGTCTTTTGTCAGTAAATGGATGGAACTAGAGAACATACTCAGGTGAAATAAATCAGACTTGCACGTGTAAATATTGTATTGTCTCATTGATGTGAGAACATTAAAGAGAAAAATGGAATCTGAAGGTTATAACAGATACTGGGAAAGGGGAATGAACTTACTCACAAAGAAAGAGTTAATGAGTTGAGAAGAGTATAACTTGAAACTTTTTCTGTTTTAATTATAAATTGTACTCTCTAAAAAAAAATTAAAAAAAACTTGAAGTTTCAATGAGACAGCTCAGCAGCAGCAGCATAAGAGCCTGCCTGGCAAGTGCAGGGTCCTGAGTTTAATACCTAGTATAGATGGGTAGATACATACATTTATACATATAACATACATATATACATATGTACATACATACTAAATCTGCTGGGCATGGTAGCACTTGCCTATAATCCCAGCATTTTTTCTTTTCTTTCTTTTTCTTTTTTTTTTTTTTTTTTTTAGGAACCAGAGATTAAACTCAGACCCTTACGCTTGCTAGGGAAGTGCTTATTCTACTGAACCATCTTCTCATCCCCGACGTATTTTGTTTTTGTTTTTTGCAGTACCAGGGATTGAACTCAGGACCTTGCGCTTGACAGGCAAGCGCTTATTGTACTGCGCTATCTCCCCGGGCCCAATCCCAGCATTTGGGAGGCTGAGGCAGGAGAATTTCCAAGAATTCCAGGCCAGAATGAGTTACATAGCAAGACCCTTTCTCAAAAACAAACAAACAGAAAAATCTTAGTGCTGGGGAGATAGCTCCGGGGTGTAAGTGCATGCCTGACAAATGCAATGCCCTGAGTTTGATCCCCAGCATAAAAAAAAAGAAAAAGCAAGCAAGCAAGAAAGGAGAAAGAAAGAAAGAAAGAAAGAGGAAGTAAAAAAGAAAGAAAAGAGAAAGAAAGAAAGAAAAAAGAAAAGAACCATGAAGTACATAAAATATTTCGAACATATTAAAGTTATGCCACCCTTCATGTTACCAGTAAATATGTTTAAGCACTCATTTTTCTGATCTTTATCTCCATGTCATGATGTTTATTTCTATTGCTAAAAATAACGCAAAACAAATATGCGCTGTAATACTACATTCGCAGTTTCAAGCAAATTAACTTTTAAGTGGGAGAACAAAACTTCATTTTAAAAGTTAGATTTTAATGTTTTTTTTTTTTTTTTCATTTGGATGTTTTTTGAAGCCAACGTGCTTTTGAAAGTAGGTATTTAGCCTTTAGTAAATGGCACAAGAAATTCTGCTGGACCCTGTGGACCACAGCAGGCAGCACACAGAAATGCAACAGTGGATTCTAGGATGATGGGGATTTACATTTGTGGATTTCCAGAAGTTTCTTCATTCAGATTTGCATACTCATGCATCAAATCCTTTCTAAAGGAAAAATGGCCATATTAACTGCCTAATTTTCAGTGGATGCCTACTATATAAAAAATTAAAGCTGTTCAGTTACCTCTCTCTTCTCTCTTTTTCTTTTCTGTATTTTAGGGAAGGGTCTACAGGGTGTTTAGAATCTCACTACTAGATTGGACTCGAAGTGATCTTCTTGTTTACAGCCTCCCAAGTCTGGGATTACAGGCACACACCACCATGCCTAGTCTTATTCGCCATCTCAGCGTGCCCCTGGGGGTGGAGCTGGCACTGTAGGCCTGGAGATCAAAACCTCAGCTCCAGAGCACTTACGTCGTTTTCAACTACGGTCACCCCACATTTTTTCTCCATTATTTTTAGGCCTTTCTGTTAGAAAAAAAATCTGGTAGTTAGAAAGTGTCACAATATCATACATTTACAAATAACTGAAAGTGATCTGCCATGTTTTAGGCAGATTAATTACTTTGGTAATTTTGAAAATATACGATCAAAAAATGTTCAAGGATTTCAATAAGGTATATTTTTGTGCACCCAAGAAATAAGAGAGTATTGTAAAAAGAAGAAACCTTAGATTTTTAATGTATTTGGTACAGGGTCTTACTACACAGTTGGGACTCATAGTGATGCTCCTGTTTTCAGCCTCCCCCCACTAGGATTACAGGCATGCCTCACCATGCCTGGACTCAGTGCAGGCTCAGCACACCTGGGAATGGGGCCTGTGTGACATACGGTGCTAGGGATTGAACTCCAGTCCTTGCACTTGCCTAAGTGGGTACTTAGACCCCTGAGCTATTTTGCCGGCCCAGAATATTGTTGCAAAGTGAATTTTGTGTTCATTTTAATAGAGAAGCCAATATGAAATAAAATGAGTCTGGGGAGATGGCTCAGTAGAATAAGCGCTTGCCTAGCAAGTGCAAGGGCCTGAGTTCAATCCCTGATTCTGCCAAAACAAAAAATGAGTTTTACTTCACCATTGTATTTTCTTTAAGAAATTGAAGTAAATAGCAATGTATGATTATATGCTTTTTTGCTAAAATTTATAGCTCATAAGCAGTTTTTATCATATTTTATAAAACAAATTTTAAACAATAGTTTCTACTAACATTTTAAGAAATGTGCATATCAAACAATTATGGTAACTATTTAGTTGGTATTATGTTAGTGTTTATTTACTTTATTCTTGTTCATCCTTATTCTTCATTGAATACTTTTTTTTTTAATTTGTTAATATCAAGTTGCTGCACTATTGTGGATGTTTGGGTACATATTTCTCCATTCAGACTAATAATGTAAGGGGTTTCTAGATGAAAATTATTCATTTCTTCCTGAATCTATTAATTTGGTTTAACAAAGACATATATAAAAATAAACTTTGACGTTTTGGAGATTGCGAAACTAGCAGATGAGGACCAATATATTCGATGTGCGCCTTCTGATCTGTGGCATTTCAGTCCCATGATGGCACAGAAATCCACTAAGGAAGGAAAATCCTCTAGTATTTTCTTTGGGGAAGTTGATTCTCCATTTGGGGAAAACTATGCCTGTCCAGCCAAAATCACAATATTGGTATTTCTATTTGAATAGACTGCTGCTCTGTCTATATTTTACCAGGAATTCAGATTTTGTATCTAAATCATTTTATCCTTCACTGGACTTCTGCTTTCTTCCATCATTGATAACAAATATTGTCAGTCCTTGGTGTGAAGCACAATTCCTTCGAGGGTTTGTGGATCAAATTCCAGGTTTTCACATATGCTAAAACCTAACCATGAGGCTGCCTTTACAGAATAAGTTTGTGGCTATTTTCTACACTTCTCTGCCTTGCATCAAGGCACTTACACACACACACACACACACACACACACACACACACACACGCATGCATGTGGGTGCACGCACGCACACACAGAAAACAAAAGATTGTGATCGTGCTTCCCTATGTTTTGCCATTAACTAGTCATTCACATGTGAATTTGCAGTCAAACAAATCAGAAGTTATTAAAATTCTCATGGTGTGGCTAACTTATTTATGTTATAATTCTCCCTAGCATCCCTGTTGATTTATTTGCACACAAAATCTTTTTTACGTTTAGATGACAATATCTAGGAGTCATGTTTTCTTAACATTTTTGTTTAGCCATTCTGATACTTCAGAAAATAAATGGCTCAGAATGAAGTAACTACTGAAAGGGCTGGTGAGATAGCTCAGCAGACTAAGCACCTGCTTAGGCAAGTGCAGAGACTGGGGTTCCATCCCCAGCACCAGATCCTGGTGCCCACCCCCGGCCCCACCCCTGGGCACGCTGAGCTGGCCACAGAGTTCAGACAAGGTGATGCGCACCTATAATTCCACTACTGGGGAGACTGAAAACAGGAGGACCTCTATGAGTCCAAACTGTGTAGTGAGACCATATACCAAATACATTCATTAAAAAAGTAACTACTTAAAAACAGGAAGACAAAGAACAGCCATAATAAAACCAGTGATGGGAGAAACCACTGTGGGCAGAGGCACAGATGCAGAAAGAAGAACCAGAAAAGCGTCACTCAGAGGAGTAGACACCAATCGATCAGAAGGCCTTCTGCCATCAAATAGATGCATAGATTTAAAAATATTTAGTTATTATGGGCTCTAATCATTAAATTGGCCACTCCTAAACCTCCTTCCACCTTGTCTATTATTTAAAATGCAGCATAGAATTTCAACAACATTCCTCTTGTGTTCCCCTCTCTCTCTTCAAATCTGGACTGCTTGCTTTATGACACTGACACAGAACCAGTAAGATTATTTGACTTGTTTTGATAGAAATTCTGAATTACAGCATTCACCTTATTCTTGGTATCCATTTGTGATTTCACTGTCTAGCTGGAGATGTCTTTTTAAGAAATGATGTATGAGAGGGGAGTTGGTTTCAGGTTTTCCACATTAAAAAATGTATTATTTCTCACACCTATGTTAGAAATGTAACACTTATAGCTTCAAAGTTGAGGAATCCACCCTTTGTCACCTTCAGTATTTGCAGAGACCTCTCATACTGTTTGATGCTAAGTTTTCCTGATGAAAATTCAGATGCTTCATAATTTTCCTTATTCTGGGATTTTAAAAAACTATCTCATTATCTTTAGGAGTTTTGA
>NW_004524694.1:9037889-9039515 GCF_000260255.1 Octodon degus | reverse complement strand
GGCGGAGTGGTGGGGGGTGGCCCGAGGGGGTGGAGAGTGTCCGGCCCACTCTGAGCCTGTGCTGGGACTGGTCCCACTGGCGCAGGGTAGCAGGAAGCTCTCCGCACACTCACCGGACCTGGGCTAGGACTGGGTCTCTATGATGAAATTTTGAAGGCCACCTTCTCATCGAAATGCACACCCATATTTATATACATAGACACATATTTTTATATTTACAAAATCAATATTTTTCCTATGGAACTATAAAGACATATATTTGGGGAGACTATTGCATAACTATTTTACAAAAAGGAGTTTCTTATGAAGGGAGAATAATTTATTGTAGCTACTCTTATGAAAATGTTTTTCCTTATATAGACCTCTAAAAAGCTTACATAATCAAATTGCTATTCAAATCAAACTTTTGACCAAGTTGATAGTCATTACCTTTGTCTAAATCCTATTTCAAAGTTCACACAGAAAATGTCAATGATAATGAGAACAAATTTTCTTCAGCTGATCACAGCTGTGAAAGCAGAAATTTTCCACCCTATTAAAAAATCTTAGTGTGACCTGATAGTATTGAGAATAAAGTAGGATTTATACCTTTTAACCTGTTACCCCTCAGTTTTCAGTTCAAGTCTCTAAGACTTATTTGCACCTTTGGCAAAAAGCTTTGGCTGCTTCTCCAGTAGTCCACAATAGTAGTGGGTTTTCTGTAGGACTGGCAATGTGAGAAGTTGTGGACTTGAGCCTTTTACAATTGAGCATATTAATAGAGGCCACTTTTCTGTATCTATTTTTTCAGCATTCTCAATATATGAATATTTTAAGAATAAAAATATAGAATCCAGCCTGGAATTTTTCATACACTTAAAGTATTTGTCAAGTTTATGAGTTGTGATAAAATATATGGTGTTTTTTTAAATTAAAAATACAGTACAAGACACCTTGCAATTAAGATCCCTCAAAATACTCCCCTTCCATTTCAGAATATTTAATCATTCTTTCCACTTTCTCAACCACTTATGGAAGTTCTCTTTCATGGAGTATCCTTAAAAGATATAATCAAAAACATGGTGAATGTCGTTACTACGTGCCATCGCATGGAAACACAAACTCACAAAATATCAAAGTGTGTTCCTGTCCATGTTGCTTGCTGGATCTGGCACTGTGTGACATCTTTGACTTCTTCACAATCAAAATTGCAATGAGAGGTAAGTGTTTTCAGTCAATTCAAGACAGCACTCTGTCATCAAGACAGTACAGATGAGGACAGTCATAAAAATAAAGACTTCCAGAGCTGCTGCAGAAAGGGACATGAATGATGAGATACGTATGTCTAAAGTGAGGAGAGTATTTTGAGAGGTAATAACAGCATCTTGTATGTCACTGTAGTCATTTTTATTAAAACATTCATTCTTCTGTTCAATACCTTCTATACCTTCTGGACAAATCTTGGCTGTATATTGGCGTAGAACTTGGTTCTATTTTGAACTTGTTTAGTTGGAGATATTTGTTGGACGTCTATGTAATAATGAAAGAGGAGATTTTAGGTACACAAGTACAATCAAGAAAAAACTATGAAATACTTATGCAAAGTTTGAAATAGTTGGAGTATAATTGATTTTAAAGGCAAATCTT
>NW_004524694.1:9036034-9037789 GCF_000260255.1 Octodon degus | reverse complement strand
ACAAATTAATGCCATTTGTTGATCTTTGATAAAATAAGCAGAGGGCAGTAGAAGTCTGTATAAACCCAAATATAATTCATTGTAATTAAACATGCAAATCAGTATCATAAATTACGTTTTCAAGTGTGAAAGCGAAAATCTGCATGCAGCTGTTTCATGTGCTTTGTATTAAAAACTTTGAATGTTGTGCATTGCCTTCTACAAATTTGCAACACTTTTTGGAAACTTTTTTCAAGGTGAATATTCATCAATATAACCAGACTCTCCCCTGATAATATTTTATATAAGAACTTTAAACTAGTTTCACCTGCTTCCTTTGCAAAGTTTTTTTATCCATAAAATAAGATCAGTATGCAAGCTTTTGCCACCTTTCACTGTACATTAATAATCAAAGACTAGTTTTTCCTGCAGAAGGGATGTCAAGGCAATTTGACAAACAGTGCTTTGAAGGATCATGACCTTGGAGGTCGCTATGAAGTCAATTTCTGAATTTGAAGAGGCTGTCAAGTCAAATTTCAAAGAACAGTATATTAACGTCTGTGGTTAAGCCTGGAGATACTCTGATGCAAAGGGTTTTATTTGTCAAAATTAGTGTGTAATTAGATAATAAAATCCATACACAACCAATTAGAATCAAAGTTGTCTGATGAAAGGAGCGTGATATGCTAAAGAGTAGTGTAGATTTGTGCCTTTGCTTATCTCTATGTTTTTTTTATGAGTTCTTTTTAAAAATCACAACATGGCTCATTTTTCTTGAGTTCAGTTTGATGAAGAGATTAAAATATGAAATAATATGCTATTGCAACACGAAATTTTGCTGTTGAGAATGATGCATGGGAAGAACAATTAAAGCTCTGAGCTGTCGTTCTGTTTCAACAAGAAGTAACGTTAGTTTCCCACCACGGAGTGATGCTGAGACAAGTGCACTGTAAGATCCTGCGTGACGATGTCCCTATAGGCGACACAGCATTATAACAATTTACAAGCTGAAGGGAAGTGCTTGACCATTTCTTGGAGGCTCTGCACAATTTTTTATTTTATGAGGAGTGAACAAGTATTGAGGGCTGACATGAAAGAATTCTGAAAATTGAAGATTCAGACAAAAAATAGCCTGTATGATACTCAGATGCATTTTTATGACAAATAGGCATATAAATTTGTTCTTTTTTCTTTTTTTTTTTTTTTTTCTGAACCGGGTATTGAACTCAGGCCCTTGTACATGCCAGGGAAGCACTTATTCTACTGAGCCATCTCCCCAGCCCCTTATATGTTTGTTCTTCATGATGAAATTTTTTTTTGTTTTTTTTTTCAGAGAAAATGTATTTTAATTTAAATTTCTTTAAATTATGTATGACTATTAATGGAAAAATCTATAACATCACTTTGTATGTTTGCCAATGTAAATACATGTAATAGAGAAGAATAAGAGAATCTATATTACAAGGCTTCTAAATTATATTTCAAGTGGCACAAATTAATTCCAGATTGACAGATACATAATTATAATTGGTAATTATAACATTGTCCTACAGTAGAAGACATAGTATGAAATATGCCAGAAAGAATATAGAATGTATAGGAACTTCACTAGCAATCATCCTGTTCTAATTAACAGTTTAAAACATTCACCCAACAATAGTAGAATGCACATTCATTACTATGAGGCTACAGGGGAGATGGTTCAGTGAAATAAGCACTTCCCTGGCAAGCGCAAGCACTTGAGTTCAATCCCCAGTTCCACAAAAAAAAAAAAAA
>NW_004524694.1:9031357-9035934 GCF_000260255.1 Octodon degus | reverse complement strand
CTTATTCCACTGAGCCATCTCCCCAGCCCCTATAATTGATTTTAAAATCAGGAAACTCAATGGAATGATAAGGAGTTAATGTTGACAAAGCAGTAATGGATAAATTTTGAGACCCAAAATATTAAAAAAATGACAGTTTAGGAAGAAAAGATGAGGGCACAAATAAAGATTTGGTGATCAACATAACAGAGACAGATCTAGTACTAACAGGTACAAATATCATGTTTGTGCTAAAGACTACTAAAAATCAGTTAAGGAAAAGAATGACATGGACAATTGAATTAGAGAAAATAGTGGTAAAACAATTCTCAGAATAAATCTACTGGCTGTCACAATAATTCCAACTACCAAATATAATTCCAACTCTTCCATTAGTTTTCTAAATAATGTTACTGCAGAAAAGTTAGAAATAAAATTCAGTAAAATATAAATATTTAAATAGAGAAAAATGGAATATCATGATTAACTTTTTTAAAAATGTAACCAAGTTAGTAAGGAAGGATCTGAAAATCATAATAAAATTTATAAATTGCATAAAATTGAAATTCCAAATCACAGAACTATAAAGAAATATATTTAGAAAATAATAGAACCTTGAACTAATAGAGATTCATACAACCCAGCAAGTGTTCATTGGCACTAGGTGATAAATTTCAAATGATGAATTTCAAATATAAATCAAATGGTAAAATAATGGACTCACTAAGTAATTGAACTGGCAATATTTGGGGAAAATAAAACCTAATAATTAAGTACACATACTTATCCATTATTAACAGTTGCAGATTTTAAGAGATATTTTATAAGTTGTAGGAAGTGTTTTCTATCTGGGAAAAGGAAGGATTGCCCCCCAGTGGCTTCCTTAAGCCAAATGCAGCTGTGACCACTTCCATCATCATCACCTCCCAAATGCAGAGATTGCATCTTGGTCCCCCAATGTGTTGAGTTAAGCTGAGTTCTGCTCTGAGCGAAGACATCTAACAAGTGAGGAGAAGTAGAACAAGTATTCCCAAAGGGTGTTGTTAGGGAGAAGTTTCTCTCTCTTTCAGATGCTTTTCTTAGGTATCTGCTAAAAGCAAAGAGCATGGAAATAGACATATCACATATCGTGTTGTTGCATATGATGAGTGACAGTAAGCAACACTGATGTGTATAAAATTTCTGTTATTACCACTGACCCACCTTCTTTGGTGTAAAAGAAACATACATTAGACATTCCACAGAACAGTTCATAAAAGCCAGTATGTAAATTATCAAACAATATGGCTGACAAGAACCAGCTATTTGCTATTCTTCTATTCATTCATTCATTCATTCATTCATTCATTCATTCATTTGGTAAAGGGCCTCCCTAGCATCTCAGACTCATAGTGATCCTCCTGTCTTAGCCTCCTCAGTGCTGGGATTATAGGCATGTGCCACAATGCTTACTTTCGGGGCCCTCATGGCATGCCAGCAGTTCCAGGGCCAGCACAGCGTTGGTACTGGGGATTGAACCTGTGTCCTGCTTGCCAGGCAGGCACCACTTAGACCATTGCACTCTTTCCCCAGCACCCTCTTTGCTCTATATCTTTATTTATTATTCCTTTTCTTAAAAAATATACAGTGCTGCCAGATATTTAACAATATACCATAACAGCAGACATCTGTAAGGATTTTATGTTATTTCTTTGTAGGCATGGAACCTCACAAACTCATTTAGCACTGGAGGAAGCTGCTGGCTCAGTGCAACCATAAGGTACCAGACAATCAAACTGTGACATATCAGCGAAAGATGTGCAATTGGGCCCTAGTTAGAGGTCATGAACTTGTGTCAGATCACTTTGGAGAAGGGAGGAGGAAGTGTGTGATTACTCTGCGTAAGGAGTGGAGTAGGCTGATCCTTTGCCCCTCTTACTTCTGATGTACACAGTGGGAATAAGGAGGTAGGATGACCTACACAGGAAAGAGATGTGGTTGTATTAAGAAGGTTGAGGTAGGGTAGGTAGTAGATCTTTCAAGTATCTCGGACAGTGTCTTGGTTGCTGGAGGCTCCCTGATTACTAAGGACTGGTCCCTTGTCAGCCTCACTCTGCCATGCTCACTACTACAGTTTGGACAGACATCACACCACAAGTCATTTGCAAAAGACCTGATGCTCAGCTGCTTAGGAGCTAGTGAGAGTAGAGCCCACGAGAAATGTGGCATGATGGGAGCAGGCTTTGTCACATGACCTGGTGTTTCTTCAGACACATGGCACCCTGCTAATTTCATGGTTTTTTTCTTTTCTTTTTTTTTTCTTTCTTTTTTTTTCCTTTCTTCTCAGTGGTGCCCTCCTTTGGTGCTCACTTCCTGCCATGATGCACAGAGACACCGTGCTTCCAAAACCACAAAGTTAGTCAACTGTAGACAAGAACCTCAGAAGCCCCAAGCCCCCAAAATGTTTTCTCCTTTCTACCAACTTTTTCACTATTTTTTCTCCAAGAAATGAAAAGCTGGCTAACACAAAGGAATCTTATGTGCTTTTCACATTCTTTAAAATTGCTTTGTTCAACAGAAGCACAGCATGACTCTTCTACCTGGATAAGGGCAGCCCTGTCAGTGTGGGCCTTTTTTTTTTTCCTTTTCAATGTGTTTGCCTGTATAAGGTTATTTAAATGGCATAGTGTCTTAAGTCATGTGAATGCAAAGTAAGGAGATTTAAAACCACCTAGTGTCCTATAGCAAAAGCATATATCAACTTGCACATGTGTTAAATAGTGCTAGAACGATAAATAACATAAGACAAATTTAAAGGATGAATGCAGCAAATACATATAGAGAGATACACAATAAATTCAACTATGTATTGAAACTGGATATGAATAATTAAGTTGAAGAACAACTATTGAATCTCAGAAATTCACCAAGGATATAAATTCAAACATATTCTTCCTCCACAAAAAAATAAAACATAAAACAAACAAACAAACAAACAAAAAACCCACTGGGGCTGGTGAGATGGCTCAGTGGAATAAGTGCTTCCCTGGAAAGCACAAGGAGCTGAGTTCAATCCCTGGTTCCACAATATATATATATATATATATATATATATATATATATATATATATATTCTTCCTCTGTAAGTTTTTTCAGTCAATATCTCAACTGAATATTTATAAAAGCACTGGGTTTTTATCAGAAAAATATATAAAAATTTGATATTTTTCTATATACTAAAGCTTCAAGTTTTTCATGAACAATCAAAAACATCCTTCTCAATGTTTTTGTGGTTGAAAGTCCTGTTTCAATAGAAATGTAGACCAGCTGGGTTAGGGCAATAACTTGAGTCTGTCTAAAGGTTGGTATAATTTATACTCTTATTTTTTGATATCTAAGAAAAGCCAAATCAAATTGAAGACTATGCCCATATGTGGTGGATAGCTAACTGGTAGTCAGCTTCTTACACCCAGCTGAACTGAACTGGCATGGTGCTGGGTGCAGGAGGCCCACCTGAGGGTTGTTGCCAGCAGTATAAAGGCAGACCAGGAGAAGCTGCTGAAATGCTGTAAGGATGCTGTTCTGAGAAGTTGTTGGAGCTGTTGGAAGTTGTTAGTTCCCTTGGGCTGTTGTGTTGGAGGACCTTGTCATGCTGGCTTTCCCAATGCACTTTGGAGAAGCTTGATTTCTCATTTTGAGCATTGATTCTTGGCTCCAGAGAGGAAGATGGCACATTACTCAGCCTCATGAAGCTTGTCGCACTGGCTTTCCTGGTGGGTACTCAGCTTTTCTCATCACTGGAGGAGCTCAGGACCTCACTGTTGCTGAAGATGGCTGTGCTACTTTTGGGGGCGCTCTGGTGTTTACCTTGAGCATTCTTTCCTAGCTCCAGTTCAGTTCCCCCAGCTTGCTATCACAGATCCTTCATCCCGCTGGCACAGACTTCCTAGCTTCCACCACTGACCTTTGGGCCTTTCCAGCACTTATCCATGAAGCAGGCCTGCTTCATGGACTGGTAGAAGGCATCATTATTATGTCTAGGCCCTCAGAAGGTTTTGTTAGTATTTAGTGTGTGGATAGATTTCCCGCACTAGTAGTATGTTTCTCTTGGGTGATCTGCTATAAAATGCCATGACAAAACGTGTCCTGCACTATAGTGTTCACCTTTCAAAAACTCCAAGCCATAACACTATACTTCTGCCAGCTTGTAAAAATATCAATAATTGACAACCTTTTGGACATTATGAGGCCTTCTCTGAGAACAGTCTATTATGATAGCTAAAGTTTTAGGATGTCTGCAATAGAAAAGCAAAATGAGAAGTTAGTTCTGTATTTGTGGGGATAAAACTTCAGATTTCCCAGTGACGGGAGGAACAAATATTACTCAGTGAATCTGTGCAATCACTGATTTGTTCACATGATGAGATTTATGATTTTTCCTTTTCAAAGAGTTACTAGTTGAATCACCAAATATCTACTTGAATGACTGAAAATTAATGCATTAATATTATTAGTTTTATTTTTGGAGGGTTGTCAATGTGGGAAAACCTATTTTTAATACTAAGTTATCTACAAACAGTAATCAGTGGTGATATTCTGATTGAATATGAAAGCTAAGA
>NW_004524694.1:9022669-9030742 GCF_000260255.1 Octodon degus | reverse complement strand
TAAAAAGTTGAAACAGGTTGTCCTGTACTAACTTGGCCTGAGGAAAGCAGTCATTATGTGCCTCCGACATTGACATTTTATTAATAATAAAGCAGAATAAATACAGATGTAGACATGGAGGGTGAATGAAAGATGAGTGAGGCTTTCTAATTAGCACTTCTGAGAACCATTAAAACTTGAGACTAGGAAAGAAATGACCTTTTGAGGCTGGGCAAAGATTCAACAGGGTGCGCAGGGCCCAGCAGAGTTCAGCTCAGCATCTACCTCAGTTCTCCAACTAATCTGAAATTGCCAAAGTTTACACTTGCCCCAAATGGTAATTATAGCAATGATCATACTAATTATAAATAATGGCATAATTCTTCAAAAAATTAATATCTACCAAAATTTAAATTCCTGATCACACAAATTTGTTTATATTCTACTTGTTATATATTTTTATCTAGTTTGATTTTTTTGAGAATATGAAGCTTTAATCATTGAAGATATCATTCAAAAATAAGTAACCAAAAAATCTAAACCTGGTATTTTTGTAATAATCTATATAATGTGTCGCTTCATACTGCTCTGCATACCTCTGCCTAATAAGTGCAATAAGTGAGAGGTAGTTTTTATTCCAAATGATACACTGTGTTTATTAACCCACTTAACAAATATCAAGTAAAATATATTTTGAATCAGAAATTCTTTTAGATACTTGAAATCCAGTGGTAAACAATACAAAGTCATTCAATAGAATTCATTCTTTAACATTAATATATGTATGAAATTGACTGATGCCACTTAATTGTATGCACTTACATTAGAGGAGATCATGGCATACTATTATTAATAACTAAAATTCACTGACTACTTTGGGACAAGTATCAGTTGAAGCATAATTCCACGCTATCTAATTTAAATATAATAAAACCCACATTGCTACATATATTTCTCTCTATAGCTGAGAAAATAGAATCATAACAGTGCACTAAACTGGAATATGTCTCTTATAAAGGAGATAGGAATAAATGAAAATAAAGTAGAATTTGTTTTGCATTATTAAAAAGGATTTTAGAGTATCAATAAAAGATTTTGAAACCTTATGCGCTGTACATTAACAAATAGCCCAAGAGACTCAGAGTGGCTCCTACTTGAGCATAATTTCAAACGCAGCCAATTGTCCGACTTCCCTTTCCACTCTTCTGCTCAGCGTCGTGTCTTCCTAGTACCCGGGAGAAGGGCAAGAGCAGTGTGTGTTGTGTGAATAAACACGGGGAGGAGGCGCGATCCCCAGCTGCGGCACGTGTCCTTCTGTCACTCCCGAGTCTCACTACTGCCTCAGGCGCTGTCCTCCGCAGGCGGGCGCAGGGTGCCACCGCTGCACTCCTGGCCTAGGCAGGGCCACGAGGGCTCTGGGCGCGTGGTGCTGACCGCGGTGCTGTTCTCCACCTTAGGCATGCGCTCTGTTTGCATTATTGAGAGCGCTGCTGCGGCCAGGGAACTCTCCTAACGTCAGTCAGTCGCAGCTACGCTGATGTTAATGCTCTCTCAGCGTTGTTCAAACGCCAGGTCCTGACTATGCGAAATGTGACCACAAACGCACGGTATGTACCTCACTCTTCAACAGATAGTTGACATAAACGAAAGGTAACTCTTAAAGTTTGCTGAAGAATTTAAATAGAGTTTTAGACACAGTCGAAAGATCATTGTTCTGAAAATATGTGACTGGAAAAATAAAATTGCGAATATTTAGACCTTTGTAATCATAAGAATAATGACTTCACTGATTGAAATACTGGCTAGTATGATACATGCTCCTGAATTGCCAGTATCCCGATAGCTCCTGTGTCGGAGAGATGCTTTGTTAATTAAATTTGACAACACTTGTTGAAAAAGACAAAACATCCATTCTTAAGAGGGATGTTACTTAAGCCTGCCATGTTTATACATACTGGAATATCCTACTTCCAAGATAAGTCACTGGCCCAGGAAGCTAAATGATCATTTATGTGACTTTGCATATTCACTACTCATTTTACTAAGCGTTTGCCATATTTCAAGGATTGTGTTAAGTACAAGAAAAACAACTGATAGTATGTAGTTGATAAAAGACGAAACTGGAGAATAACAAAATTATGTAAATTGAAATATGCTGATGGGGGCCGGGGAGGTGGCTCAGTAGAGTATGCGCTTCGCTGGCAAGCGCAAGGGCTTGAGTTCAATCCCTGGTTCAAAAAAAAAAAAAAAAAAAAAAAAAGAAAAAGAAAAAAGAAAAAGAAACACGCTGTTGAAAAGCAATATTAAAAAGCAGGAAAAGTAATAAATTTTATGTATGGAGAAATAAGAATACAGAAGTTATAGACTTCATTGATGAAATGATATTTGAGTCTTAAAACCTGATAAATATAGAGAATTTACCAAATGAAAGTACTTTAAAATAAAAAATAACACACACACACACACACACACACACACATATCTCAGAGGGAAAAAAGACATAAATCACACTGGTGAATTACAGAGAGGTTAGGGAATCAGTGATGAAGGTCTCATTCCCCAGACGTAGCAGAGGAAAGAGCAGGTAGTGGACAAAAGCATTCAGGGCACAATGGTGACAGGACCTATCAATCACACTCTGGTCGAGCAGTTGCAATGTTCATGCTGTCATCAGGGTGTCTGAGGGCTCTGTGCAATGAGAGTGTTTTGACAATCCTACGTAGGGAACCCTCGGCCCCATCAGTGTAGGGAGCGCAGCTGAGCAAGTTGTAGAAGAGCACTCATAGAGCCCTGCCTTTCCTAAAAAGAAAGAGCTAGAGAGCTTCGTGTCTATTTGTACAAGTAGAGGGGAAGACTTCCTAAGAGGTCCCAAGTGAATGCCTGGAGATAGAACTGTGAGGATCAAGGAACTCTTGCTAACTTTTGGCCAAGAAATAGAAGAAAATTTCTGCTGTGTATTTAAGTTGCCCACAATAGAAAGAGCCGGCGATTCTCGGGCATCCAGTTCTAAGCTCACTTGCTGCGAGTTGGCAAAATCTCATCTCGGTACCCGGGAATCAGGGTGCTCCGCTGCTATAAACAAATACCATTTCTCCTTGTCTTTCCCTTTACAACTCAGCCTTCATTCGTTTTCATTCCTGCAGATGTTAAAATACACCTGATAACTTTCCTAGAGCTCAGAATGCTGATGTTTTCCATTTTCTCATTTTAACTCCCCTTTCTCTTGCCCATCCTCATGATGTTCCTATAACCAGCACGAACTGTGCTATCTCCAAACAAAATCTGCATTTAGAAAATTCTATTCTCTGCTCCTTTTCTGACTTCAAAATTCACTTGTTATAAAAATCTCTTTTGGCTGTGACTTGTTCTGCCTTGCATTGTCTTATTTTTCCACCACTACTTTCCTTTATCTTCTTACTCAACCCAGATTAGGAGTGCCTGCTCAGTTTTATGTCTGCATCAATCCCTGCTTTCCCATCATCCACATTTTCCCAGCAGACCTCAGCCAAACCCTACCCAGAAGCCTTGAACTAACTTTCTGCCTTTCACCACACAGTTGAAAATAGCAATCATAAAATACAGAGTCATTTGGTATGACTGTAGAAATCATAAATGGGCCCTTGGTGATACTCAGCACACCAACTATGTTCTTCTATTAATTTAGTTTTCCACTCCTTCCAATAAATATCATTCGTCCTGCTTCTCTGAGATCTATTAATCCCTGGCCCCTGCATCTCGCCCATAAAATAAACATGTCTGTGATATTAAGAGTCACTGGAGAATCCCCTGACTTTTATACCATCTACAAACTGAATGCTCATGTCTGTTGATAAATACTTGTCCAGTTTCTATTCTAATGGAGCAACTGCCCTTGTTCTTACAATGAGTAAAAACTCCTAGTGTTTACTAGGTGTCACCTTCTTTTGCCTTCTCTTGCTGCACCCTCCTTTTATCGCTTTGATGAGCATATTTCAGCTTACATTGGATTTTTCTCCCTCACATACAAGTGCTTGGTAACTTATCTAGTACAAAGTGCTCTCTTGATCTCATGTTATTATCCCATTTCCTGCTCCTTTGTAGGAAAAGATCCTTAAAAAATGTCTCATATTCTACTTTGATTTCTTTCTTTTTTTATTAATTTTATTGAGAAACAAATAGCAATGTGACAGTTTCAAAACCAATTGATGGGACAGTTTCAATAATTAATACATTGCATATAGTTGTCTTTGTAGTGTTTATAGTACAAGATGCAGACAAGATATCCTGTCTAAAAACTATTAGTACAAATCTTTCTTCTCACTGAGTTAAGAGACAGTAGCTATATATCTATCTTAGCTCTTTTGTATATACAGATACAAAATGGCCCTTCATTTGTATTCCTTTTTGTTTAGTTTTGTCAAGAAATGGGTATTTCATTGCCATTTAAATATTGTAGGTGCATGAATTCAGAAAACTAATCCAATGTATTCCAGTAGTACATAATAGTAGTGGGTTGTCTGTAGGACTGACAATGTCAGAAGTTGTTGACTTGAGCCCTTTACAGCTCAGCATATTAATATGGCTTTACATTTTATACCTCGTTTTTATACTTTTCTGCTGGGTGGTTTGATTTCTTACATATTATTTTTCATCTGTTTTCTCTAAATAGACACTTATTCAACTATGGTCAGTGTCATCCACATCTTCCTTGCCTAGAAAAATACTCTTTACTTAAACTATGATGCCCTAAGCTTTCCAACAGTGCTTCCCTCAGTTAATCACGTCTCCTTCCAGAGATCTTCATGTCATTGTATTACGCAAAGCCTTCTTGTACTTCTTCCTATCACAACTTTCTTCAAGTAACTTTTTATTTCTCCTTCCTCTATTCAATATTTAAATATTGGTGTTTGCAAGGATTTAATCCTTACTTTCCCATCATTTCTAAACCAACACTTGCTCCTTAACTCGTTGAAACAGTGTCCTAAGGTCATTTTAAGCGCTTGTGACCGGATGTGGCTTTCTAGGAAATACAGCAGGTCTCAGCTGAATACATTGGTAAACCTTGCACATAGCAGGAAAGAAAAATTTCCTTTACAGCTGGGCTAAAATGGTTCTGTTTTAGTCTCTGAATATGCCTGAATTCTTGTGTTGCCTCTTTGTCATGACAAAGATGAGATTATACCACCAATAAGGTGTAAGATGCTATGCATACAAGAAAAAAATTGCTAAACGATCCAGGAGGAACTTATCTGTGGTATTCACCAACACATAGATTGATAGCTCCCCCCAACTTAAGTGCTTCTACTGTCATGCTCGCCGCTGTGCCCAGTAATGTATGGCAGGCTGATGAACTACTTCTGCATGCCATAAAACAAAGATGCCACTTGTTTATCTGAGTGGTTCATAAATTACAGATGACACCCATGCTGGGCAACCAATGATCGCCCATAGTTGTTTCTCCCAGAGTACAGAATTTCCTAATTTTATTAAAGTTTTAATAAGTGTATGAGCTGAGAATTCTTGTGGGTCATTTTAAATATCCCATCTTGCAACATCAATGCAAGCAATTCTGTGAAACTTTTGCCACCATGTTTTACATTAACATAGGTAAAAGTTCACTTTACCAAGTGAAATGTGTTTCTATTCAAGTTGTGGGTTGAAAAATCTTACTAGACACTGTTTGAAGTCATGTGATGCTGACCTGACACGTTAAAGACTGTACATATGTCGTGAGTCTCACACTAAAACCTATGGCTGCTTTTCTAAGTTCCAGACTCACATAATGCACTGCATTCCTGATGTTGAGCATATGACAGACACCAAAACACATCAGAGAACAAACTCGATTTTCCCTGCAAACGTGTTTGCTTGCTTCCCTTGATACACAGTGTAGCACCATGTACTCAGTGGATGAGGGACACCTGATGTTGTGTGTGAGAGATGACAAATGGGAAGTGAGCCTTCTCTCCTTTCTGTATGCACTTTATAAATCTCTCAGCAAATTGGAGGTGGTTTGAAAGATTTAAAAATCTACTGTTGCTCCCCAACACCCTTGATGTCTTCATAGGACAGTGAACTGTCACTTTCCTGGCTGGATGACAGCAGGTCTCCTCATCCTCGCTAAGTGCTCTACTGGCCAACAGAAGCCTCTTGGAAATCAGATCACTTCCCTGCTGCTGGCATTGTGTGGGGCTCCAGCTCTCACCCAGGTTGTGTGGGGCTCCAGCTCTCACCCAGTTTGTGTGGGGCTCCAGCTCTCACCCAGGTTGTGTGGGGCTCCACCTCTCACCCAGGTTGTGTGGGGCTCCAGCTCTCACCCAGGTTGTGTGGGGCTCCAGCTCTCACCCAGGTCGTGTGGGGCTCCAGCTCTCACCCGGGTCGTGTGGGGCTCCAGCTCTCACCTGGGTCGTGTGGGGCTCCAGCTCTCACCCGGGTTGTGTGGGGCTCCAGCTCTCACCCGGGTTGTGTGGGGCTCCAGCTCTCACCCGGGTTGTGTGGGGCTCCAGCTCTCACCCAGGGTGCGTTCCTCACTCTGCCTTTAGCAAAGTCACTTCCCTGGAGTAGCACAAGTGACATCTGATTTTAGGGTGCAAAGACCCCCCAACCTTGATTCAACTTGAGAGGCCCGGCCTGCGAGGCGCACGTGGGATGGTGTGAAGCCATTGTGAGACTGCTTGTACGGCTTCTTCCAACCTTCTCACACCTTCACTCCCTGCTACCACATCCTGTTTCCCTCACTTCTATTTCCAGGGAAGACACCATGGAGAGCCATTTATTCACAGAATGATTAGAAAAATTACTCTGTTAATGCCACTTTTCTTCAAATGTCTGATATCTTTCAGCCACAGAGAATATGTTTGATATGACTTTTAAATTGCTGATAAATGACTCAAATTATATTTCATTTTTGTAAAGTCTGTTTTTTACTCATTCCAGTTTATAATGTTCAGTACACGTTTTCTTTTTCCTGGAAAAAAAAAGCTTTTGGGGGGGTGCTTGTACTTGCTGCAATTTATAACTAGCATAGGATTATTCCTAGACTTCATGTAGTTAGATACATTCTTTCATTTAGACATCAACCTTTGAGTGTCTATTTATTTTTGTGCTTTTTCTAGCTGGAATGGTAACTGAAAACAAAGCATCATCTATTGTGTTTACTGTTAAATGCCAAGTACAGAGAAAGTGACCTGGAACTTAGCAGGGTGACAACAAATAGTTGATAAATACTGATTTTTGGATCATTGTGACTTTGCATAAAATAGTCCCTTGGCCTGATTCATATTGTATCAATACGCTATCACCTAAATCCTACCATAAATATAAACTGAGCATTTCATGAAAACTGAGAGAGAGAAAGGATGGTGGGGGGGAGAGAGAGAGAGAAAGAGAGAGAGAAACAGAGAGAGAGAGAGACAGAGAGGGAGACAGAGAGACAGAGACACAGAGACAGAGAGACAGAGAGAGACAGAGAGAGAGGGAGACAGAGAAACAGAGAGAGACAGACAGAGAAAGACAGAGAGACAGAGACAGAGAGAGAGATTGAAGGGCAGAATTTGAGTGGGATTAATTTATTCATTCTCAGTTAAAGAGGACTAGAAAGGGAAAAAAAACCCTGCAAGAAATATCACCAACTATAATCTCAGGGATGGCACCCACGGTTTAATCATGCAGGCTTTCTCTGGAGACCATATATGGGTCTTACTTTGGAGTTTCCTCATTCAGCAGGAAAGGGCCAGGATTATTTGTAGTCTACATTTACTGGGGTTTATTTCTACTCTACAACTTTTAACATAAAACCCAGGTCATTTGTACAAAGCACGTAGGTACAGTTGGCATTGCAACTGTTTAACACAAAGCAACAGAGAAAGAATGTCAGTGGCAAAGATCCTGGAAAATGTGTGACACTACACTGCACTGGATCCCATGGAATTCTTGAATGGAAGATTAAAAGACCTAGGGTGTAGTATTAACACAAAAACAAGCAGTTTTAACCAGATGTGGTGTCACACACAATCCTAATTCTCTGAGGTTGGAAAAATTTCAAGCCAAGCCTGGGTGCTGCAGAAAGAACTCAGTGAGGCCCCATCTCAAAATTAAAAAAAAAAAAAAAAAAAA
>NW_004524694.1:9017111-9022569 GCF_000260255.1 Octodon degus | reverse complement strand
ACACACACACACACACACACACAGGAGAGAAAAGGACAAAAAATAAAAAAAAATTGAAATGAAACAGAATACAGATAAACCTAGTGCTAAGGTATGGGAGGTTTGTTCACAGAAAGATACTGATTGTCAGTGGCCAAGAGGAATGTGGGCAGTACCACAAATGCTAGGAATAATGCATCACCATATGAGATAAAATTAGAGGAATTCCCCATACAGCATGATATTTATTTCAAAAGAGGATGAAGATAAATTCTTGAGCTATAATTACTTCAGCTGACTAATGAAGAGCATGAATGAGCGATAATCCTGGGGTGTTGTTCCTCTACTACCTTCCACATACCCAGGAATGAAAGTGGCATGTTGAGAATTTTACTATATGAGATATACTTCATGGTATTTTTATTTTTTCATTCCACTAAAAATTAGTCTGTAAGTTTGTGTTTCACATAATAAAAGTATTTTCGCTCTGTAGATTTAAAGAGACTTGATTTATGTTTTCATTGATGTTCCTATAAGAGAAAGTGACTTCTTAATCCAATCAAAAGATACTACCTATGGCATCCTTTCCTTTATTAAGAAAATGTCTTATGTTCAGTGTGCCACATAGTAAATAAGCACGTGCATATTTTCATCTATGTGCATAAATATGTATTGATGTAAATTAGAAATTATGCATGCCATGAAGGGATGGTTAAAGGCAATGAAGAGTGTTGATTAAAAAAGAGAGATCTGTAAGAAAGGAAGTAATATATGCAAACATCTGAAAGTTTGTAACGTTGACAAGGCACTGTTTTGCTCTAATTTGCTACAAAGAACTGTATTAATTAGTGAAAAAATACATAGTAAGTGAAATGTGCCAAGTATTCCCCTTCATAGAAATGGAAAGGAACTGCTCAAAGGGAAGGAACAACTGGGGTGAGGGAAAGAAAGAAAGAATGAGAGAAGGAAGAGAAAAGGAAAGATCCTGGCATACACAGGATAGCTCGGATAGCTGTCCTGATGATTTCTGCTAGTCTATTGAAATGAGCTGTTAATGCCTTTTTTCCTCACACTCTCTTTCTTTGAATTTTTTTATAATCTAGTGAATAATTTTGCATGCTTACATCTGGTAGCCTGAACAACTAATTTGAAGATCACAATATGCGTTATAACAATTGTTGAATTCCTATCATTTTCTTTAGTGAAATTCTGTACATTTTTAATTTTTAAACTAATTTTATTCAGGTTAAAAGTAAATTAGAAATTTCAGTAAAAAATAAAAAAGCATGGAAAAAAAAAAAAAAAAAGAAACCACCCATTTCAGGATACCGAAACAGCACCCTTTTTACAATTTCTGTGGATCACTCTTTAACTTCTATTATAAAAAATGCGAAGGAAAGATAAAATGTATATTAACACAAGAATAAATCATTGGATTTTTTTCATTTTAAATGTTATAGTGCTCATGTGTTTCTCAATTTTCTGAAATGTCTATGCACATATTTCATGAGTATACTCACATTATATTTTGTAACAATACTCTCCACATTTTTCATTTATTTTTCTGAGGCTAAAAATTTTATTCACTATTGAGTTCATTATATGAATTTTTTGTCTTGTAAGCAAAATCAGTCAAGATTGCCTACACATTTCTTAATGACCTATACACAGAGTGAGGAAAAATATTTTTAAAGCTCACTTGTAAGAGAACAAGTAATTCAGAAATTAGTTTTTAGAGTTGCAGATTGCTCTACATCAGGATAGTTTCCAGATATTGCTGGGCAAGTCATGGTGGTGATGGTTGCAGTGGCTAACATGGGAAAATTCACAATGGAGAGAAGTTTATTGAGCCTATTCATAATTTGGACACAATAATCTGTAAAGTATCTATTTCTACTGTTACTTGTAACATTCAAAAACTTCTTATACAAGTGCAAGTTCATCAATTGAATGGAAAGTGTATTAACAACAGAGGTTAGAGTCATAGATATTTAAAATGATTAAACATGGAAGGTCAATTGAACCATCAATCTTATTTAAAATATTTGAGTTTTCTGCATGGATACAATGGAATTTTGTTATAATTAAAACATAAACAGAATACCAGAATAATTAATAATTAATGAAAACCAAAAGGATTCATGTACTCCACATATATTTATCATTATCTCAATAGTTAATTTTATTCAGTGTTCCAGTTATCAAAGATGAAATTAGCAGAACTATTAAAAATCTATCTTTAGATATTTTAGAACAAACACAAAAATTATCTTATTCTTTAATATTTTATTCATTTTTGAAGGTCATTCTTTGTAAGAGCATGAAATATGATATATGAAAGAGATAGGAGATTCCAAGCTGGAGGCCCACGAAAACTTAGGCTGTCTTATTAAGATGATAACTTTTTCATCTTTTAACCTTCTATGTAAAGAGGAAATAAACTCCTAAACTTCATTTGTGAAAATTGCCTTAAATAATGAAACTAACATTCATTACAAATTTCAGAGCCAGGCAGATAGCTCAGTACAACAGACGCTTGCCTGACAAGTGCAAGGTCCTGAGTTCAATCCGGGTACCACCCCAAAAAATAAAAAAGTAAATATAAAAAAAAATCAATCAAATGGATTTTGAAATGGATTAAGACAGCTAGGGAAATATGTTAGTAGGGCATGTTTAACGATATTGTCATTAAAAATCTCAGAGTTCTACATTTGCGAATGAAATCTTTAAGGTACAAAACACTGAAAGAGAAAAAAGACTACAATAAAAATATAATAAATTCAAGCTACAGAATAACAATAACCAAAAATGGAAAATAATGAGTGGAAAGATGTACCAGTCCACAGATAAATATTTAAAATAGGTGAATTGAGTTAAATTACAATCAAAATGAAATTAAAACTCAATTACTTTTATTTTAAAATCATAACAAATAACATCACATCTGATTTTGGATATGTAAAACACACATAAAAAAGCAAAATTGTTAGCCAGAAATTAAGATATATTTTAGCACAACAAAACTTTGATCTGCCTCAGTGCTAGCCACTGCAACCATAGCCGTCATGGCTTGTGCAGCAAGCTCTGGAAACCGCGAACCTTAACTGGAGAAGAGACTGAGGTGAGTCCAAAAGGTCGCAACAAACAATTCGACCATTCTTTGTCTTGTATGGAAAAGCGAATGGATTCTTTGCCTTGTACTTCCAAAGCGGAGGAGGCTCTGAGGTCAGAGATCAAAGGTTTCATTGCTTGCTGTGCAGCAGGCACCAGGAGCGTGCTGTGTCACCCCCCTGTGAGCCTGCTCTGGTGCTTTTTGGTGGCTGCCACACAGACAGTGAGTTCATGCACAGTCACAGAACTTTTAATCTTGAGAAAACAATTTCTTATCATGGGATGAAAGTTACATTGCCCAGCCATATTTCCCAAAGGAGATATCATCTTTATTAAAGTAGAGACTAAGCAAACACTTATTTGGGGAGGCTGGTTTTATCTTCTATGCCTGTCTTCTGTATGATTTACTTTGAGCAGATAGTCCAGAAGACTCTGTTAAAACTGATACTCATAAGAGAACCATACAGCTCTTGGGAGGCTGTAAACAGGCGAGCCACTATAAATCTTAACTAGTAGTGAGACCCTGAACACCCTGTAAACCCTTTCCTAAAATGCAAAAAATAAATAAATGAATAAATAAATAAATAACAATGTAGGTTTCATTGTAAACCCAAATATATTCACTATCACCAAGATGGCGATTAGTGGCAAATACATGATAGAAAAGGCAATGTCGCACAGTATTCAGGGACAGAATCTGGCTGACTAAAAAGTGTCCTTCCCATAGTTGTGAAGATAGAGAAGTAAAAATAATCATTATTCATGGGATGTTTTGTACAGAAGAAGTAAAGATATTACACATCATTTTAATTTTCATTCAATTAACTAGCGCTATTACAAATGGCCCCACATAAAGCAAAAGAAGCTGGGAATTTCATCTCACCCTGAGCTAAAGGGCATAGAGTTTGTCTATAGTTCATGCTCCAGGAGATAAATGTTACTCTAAGAGTTTGATCTTCTACAAAAGTGGGGTTGCTTTATTCTGTTTAAGGGATACTATAGATTGATCATCTACATCAGAGATAAAAATTTGGGTTTTAGAGGAAAAAAATGAAATTTCCTGTATATATACAAATGGTATCTTTTAGGAATCATTTGAGTTCAGATTGTAAACTTCGGAGGGACCTGAGTTATGGTAATAAATTGAAGGCTGTCAGGACATTACTATTTCCAAACCCAAGCCCACATGACGTTATCAAGGAAGTGAGGATCAATAAAGTCAACCACTTAGAGATCTTGTTACCCCAACAATGCAAGACACGCTTTATGGGGCTCTGACTAGAATACAACAAAAAGAAACAGAAGAAAATTCAATTGAGCAAAAGGAAAATTAGGAATATTTACAGTCCTAGAATTTAACATAAAAATGTTTTAATGATGTGAAACATGACTAAAAGTTAAAGCATAATAAATTGGGAGAAGAGATGTGATTTTGAATGGGGGGAGGTTCAGAGTCCACTTTCCAAGAGAAAACAGAAGTGCCTAGGGTAAAGGTCTGTAAATCTCTTTGAGATGATTCAATAATTCAGACAGAGGAGTTAGGGGCTGTATATCTAGAGAATTATTGCAAAAACACTATGAACAAGCAAGAGAATGTGAGACTAAATATGAGAAGTAAATTACTAAAATGAACTTTTAAGATTGGTAAACAATAGCATTTTTACGTAGAAGAATGGCATGCTGAGGAGGACTCAGGACCGCAGGGCTGAGAAGGTCTGCCCGGAGTCCTGCAAAGTGGCATGCTGATACTGTGTCATTCGTTTGTGTTTCAGCTGCTGCAGGCATTGCATTCTGATGGTGTATTTATGTGTTCTGTTTTGGAACAGGTAGAAATGCTTGGATGAAAGTGTATGGTATCAAATAGACTGCAGAGGAAAACACACAGAACTACTCTCCAAAAATTCATTTGCCTGGCAAGGCACTCTTCTGAATATTCATTCTTCAGGCCTCTAAACCCAAATCTGAATTTCTTTCCCAATCTTTATTTGCATACATTTGCCTTTCCATTTCTGTAGCTGAAGTCATATTTTCTTATATATTGTATGTATTTGTTCTCATTATTATTTATTTATTTATTTTGTATTTTAAGGAAGGGTTTCCAGGGTGTTCAGGGCCTCAATACTAGATCAGACTTGTAGTGATCTGCCTGTTTATGACCTCCCAAGAGCTGGGATTATAGACATGTGCCACCACACTCAGTCTCAAGTGCCATCTCAGTGCTCCTGCACCTGCTTTTGGGTACTTTAATCCACTGAGCTATTTAGCTGGCCCTTTCATTATGTTTTAAATTGATTACACAAATGCATAATTCACTTCATTCACACAACATACTCAGTGTTTACAATTGATATACTATACTATTGATTAC
>NW_004524694.1:8993125-8995723 GCF_000260255.1 Octodon degus | reverse complement strand
CTGTAATCCCATCACTTGGCAGGCTGAAAACAGGAGAATCAGTAGGAGAATGATCTATATAGTAAGACCCTATAGACCCTGTGCCAAATACATAAAAAAGTAAATGGTATAGTAATAATTGATATGACATTAGAAATGATGCATATTTAGAAGACCAAGATAACAGGTATTCAAGCATGGCTTTTGTATTACATGTTGCTGTCCTCGATGTAGTTGCTTAGATCACAGATATTGTTATATGAAGATTGTCTGAGATTATTCAGATTAAATGTAAAAGAATACGTAGTGTTTTCATTGCATATGTGAAGCAGATTTTCTGCATTTCAGGGATAAGATCATTAAACATTATTTCTTACTTTCATAAATTAGGACTCATGATATAAATTGAATAATCTTAAAAGTAAAAAATCTAAGTGATCACAGGGCAATGCATCATATTAAGTGACCTAAATTACCATAAATGCAAGGTGGTGTGAAGACTTATGTAAATAATACAGCCACAAAATTTGCATTAAGTTGTTTGCAAAAGAAACATATTTATTCCAAGTGACACTATTGCTAAGCTCAGTGGCTTGGATGAGGAAAATCAAACACAGGAACTGTTCCAAAATGCTGTTGCAAGAGTCTGGGAAATGTGGAAGCTGTGTGCAATTCGCTGCTTTTTATTTATTTATTTTTTTCTGTCTCCAGTGTAATCAGAAATCCACTACTGCCAAGTCAATAACTAAATATTTCTCATTTTTGTTTAGCAAGGAAGATAGTTTAATTATTTTGCAATTCTAATTCCAGGCATTTACTTATTGCTCGATTCTGTGAGGTCACTAATCTATGAATGTTGCATTTTCTTCATGCGCATATGAAATGGTTTTAAATAATATCACAATGATTTGATATGATGCTTTTAAATTCATGGTACCTCTCTTCTGCTATTGCAAGCAATAATGTAATCATTTTAATATTACCAAGTGATAATTAGTATACCTCCAGATTTCACTTGTAATTTCATTGCTCAGCATAATTTTTTTCCAAGTATTAGAGGAAAATGCTTATACTTCTACCAACATTTTTCATTACAGATTTACATTTTAGAATTCCCAATGTTTTCAAAGTTCTTGAATCTTTTCTCATGTGCTATACATGAACTCCAAATAATATATTCTTGAGTTTATATTCATAAGAAATATTTAGACAAGTTTATATTCATTTATGTATAACAATTCTTTGCTAAAAGAGCAACATGTTCTATCTTTTACTGATAGTTTCATAGATTCCCCCACTGGTTTGGATTACATATTCTGACCACCTAGCCAGACAAGAGGTCCCTCACACCATCTCTAGATATCACTGTATCTTTTCTTATTCAAATCAGTCAAATATAACACTGTGGACACAATTTGTAAGGTTCAATACAAACTGAAAAGGTAGGGCCCTATGTTCACAAATCGTTAAGTATTCTCAAATGCTAACTCTAGGCCATCAAATCAAGAGCCGAGCCAGTGAATCAGGTGTTCTTGTGCAACTGTCCAGCTGTTGGTACCCTGAATTCACCCTCAGCTTGAGTTACCACTCTTACTGGCTGAGGGTCAGGGGATGAGTGGCTGGGTTTTAATTCTATTTTATCTCTTACTTATCTCTTTGACCCTAGACAGGTTACTTTATAGCTCTCTGTCTCCATGGTTTTATCTGAATAAAATAAAGATTATAGCATCCAATTTATGATAGGATTTGAGAATTGAATAACCTATTGAATAAACTAATGCTTTAAAAGTTCAGTGGTTTGAGTCTTATGTAAAGTCAACCTCTAAGCATATTAGCTACAGTTACATGTTTATGAAACAGTCATTATTTTAAAATACGGCTGTCAAATGAACCCCTAAAATCTATCATTTCCCACATTATTTTTGGAAAATGACAGTGTGTATTTATCATTCTTTTCAATTTTGAAAATGACTGTCAGAAGGAAATACCAGAGAAGACAAGTTTCCCAGGTTAAAATATTTCTGATTTATATCAGCATGACATTAAATTCATGAGGCAAAGTAAAATCATTTAACAATCCATTTTTAAAATTTTATATATCAAATAAGAACACTACAATGTAGGTTCCTTAAGCTAGTTCTAAGTATCTAATATTGCCATCTTAAAAAGGTGATGAAATGAAGATGCCATTGTAAAATACCATTAGCTTATGAAGTGGTTTCACAATTGCCTGTGTGAAACAAGAGTGTATTTGTGTTAATCCGGACACTATTGGCATTCGGTTCACTTGACCATGCCATCGTTTTGTTTTTCAAATTTAAAATCAGGAAGCGCACATTTCAGACACAGCTCTACCAAGCAATTCTGCAGTCCACAGCTTGATTCAGCACCAATTAGCATAAAGATGTCACAAATGGGCCTCTCGGAAGTGACTGGGAGGGTTCAAGCTGTTTGGTTGAAAATAAGAGTCTTGAATGTCTCCATTCTTGCACCGTCCAGCTCCGCATCAAGCCAACCCTCAGCAGGTATGGTAAGAGGGAGAGTTCTGGGCTTGATTCTGAGGACTTGACAGCTCAGCTTGAATCTGGGTACTCGTTGAATCTAATACTGGGGGCTGGG
>NW_004524694.1:8985091-8993025 GCF_000260255.1 Octodon degus | reverse complement strand
AAAGAAAGAAAGAAAGAAAGAAAGAAAGAAAGAAAGAAAGAAAGAAAGAAAGAAAGAGAAAAAAAAAAGAAATATCCTAGCTGAATCTACTACTACTACTGGAGTCTTATAATTGGCCTTAAATACTTTCTTAACAAGGGTGATCTGGGGCACCAGAGAGCAAAAAGCAAAAGTAGTTGAGATTCATTCCACATGACAGAAAAAAGTACAAAACAGTTACTCTGGGGTTCGTAGGGTGACGTAGCGTGGTGGCACAGTGCCTGCCTGACAAGCGTGAGGCCCAGAGTTTGATTCTCGGTATCAAAGCAAAAGAAAGTTATGCCATGTTCTCATAAGTCTATGTATATATTATGGCAAAGTATGGTTTCATATTTTGATACTAGCTACTAGGGTGTATCTAATCGTGACCTAGCTTGATTTTTATTTCTAGGTTTTACTTTGGAATAAGGGACATTGAAACATATTATATAATAATAATAATTATCATTACGGTTTATTTTGTAGTGGTTCATAGTGTTTTTATTTTTATCTTTTGTATTTTAGGGAAGGGTCTACAGGGTGTTCAGGGTCTCACTACTGTACTGGACTCAGTGATCCGCCTGTTTTACGGCCTCCCAAGAGCTGGGATTACAAGGGCATACCACCACGCCCAGTCTCAATTGCTGTCTCAGTGTGCCCCACAGGTGAGGCCTTCACAGCAGGCCTGGGGATCAAACTCTTGGCCCTTGCGCCCACTTGCAAGCACCTTAATCCATTAATCTTCTGAGCTATTTGGCTGGCCCTAGAAGACATCATCTTTTTTAATTTTTTAATTTTTATTTTTATTTTTTGCAGTACCAGGAATTAAACTCAAAACCTTGTGTTTGCCAGGCAAGTAGTTATTCCACTGAGCTATCTCCTCATAGTGTTTTTAGACAAGAGTTTCCACAAGTCATTAAATTGCCTAAGTTGTATTCAAACTTGTGATCCTCCTGCCCCAGCTTTCTAGAGTGCTGTGTTTTTATAAACACACTCCCAAGCCTGGCTTGTCCGATCTGTAATAAGCAATAGCTACCACTATCATAATAATGAAAGCTTTAACAGTTGTGCATGATTAATTTAGAATAGTCACTATGAGAATTGTTTTTAAAAATTAACATTTCAGGTTCTTTGTAAGATTTTATATTGGAAATTCAGTATTCAGGAAAAATATGATAGATGCCCAAAACATGATCATTGTATCTTCATCGGTGTAGAAGGGAAGAATAACCATAATTAACTGAAGCCTACTAATTTGATAGCAAGACTTTCTATTAATCCTATTTTATTTTTCCATGAATAAAATGAAGTTGAGTGAGTTGAATAAACTAACCACAACTATATGATTAATAATAGAACCAGAATTCAAAAATGGAATATGTAGTAGTACAAATTATGAGTTTTCTTTTTGCTTCTTTCTTTCTCTGTTGGGTTTACATACCATGAGGTTTACTTATAGAAAAATAAAAATAATTTTAAGAATAATCCTTGAAGAACTGAAACCTTTGTGATGTTACTAGCTTTAACATATATATTAAGATTGCGATTATATATTAAGAATGTAATTATTCATTACTTTTTTATATTTATATGATCTTTAATATGGTTTATCTTCTGGATACTTACCCAACATTTTCAGTAAAATATTCTTAGTGTCCAGGTACTACAAATCTATGAATTAAATTCTTTTTTCTCCTTACAAACTTCTCCACTTAGGCCAGGTTATAGTTCAACACTTGTATACCCACCTACTCAGGAGGCTTAGGCAGGAGGATTATAAGTATAAGGGCAGTTCAGACCATTCAGTGAAACTCTGTCTCAAAATAAAAATAAAATGTAAGCAAATGAGACATGTAGACAAGTATGGGACAGAGGGCTTTGGGTACGATCCCCAATAACATAAAACTAGGTGTACTTTTAAAATTTGTACATGATAAATGACATGTGAATACATAACAGTCTCTGCAATTAAGTACTACTTAAGCAGTTATTTGAGTGTAATGTCAGTAACAAATTAAAAACATGCGATATTAAGCACAACCTAATCTACACTGTCCTCTCACCAAAACTAGCTAAAGCAAGTAAAATTAACGTTATGATCAAAACGTTAATGATACCAGACCACATTATTGCTAAATCAACAACTGTAACTGGTAACCTGAAGTAAACAAGATGTAATCTGTAAAATAGGTTCAAATTCCAGGCATAGTTGAAGATCAGTTTTGTTTATAAACATAGTTACTAAGTAAGGACATACTAATCTATGCAATAATTTCTGTGATGACACTTTCTGAGATAAAAACTGGAAGTAAGGGGCTGGCAAGACAGCTAAGCAGACTAACGTGCTTGCTTAGGCAAGTGCAGGGAATGAGGTTAGATTGCTGGCCCCAAATGCCATGCCAGCACACCCCCAGAGTGGACTGAGCAGGCCAACATTTGTGTGTAGTGGTACACACCTGTAATTACAGGGCTGAAAAGGCTGAAAGCAGGAGGATCACTATGAGTCTGGGCTGCATAGTGAGATCCTGCAACAACTAAATACATTAGAAAGGAAAGCAAAACAAACAAAAAAACCCTGGACATAAAAGTATGAATCACACAAAAGGGGAAATTTTAGGAATTTTTTTAATATTTGGCAATTGAATTACAAAGAGGGCCTAAATTTAAAGAGGAAGAGCAAGATTTATAAGCCATGATTGCATGACCATGTTTTATATTACACAGGGGTGCTAACTTTCCTCTCATAATGCAAAAATAGTATCAGATATTTGTTTTATTGAGGAGTGTATATTCCATCTATATTTGTAAGAGTTCAAATTACATTGCCAGTGTCCCTAATTAGTTCTTGCTCAAGTTGATAAACTTGAAGTGAATAGGAATGGTAGTCCCAGCCACAAAATGAGTTTAAAGTCCTCGCTATCAACCAAAAGGAGGAAAAGATAATCACGTCAGGGGCTTTGCACACGGCACTTACACACACATTCTGTGTCTCAGACCTCCTCACACTGGGATACACCAGAAGGCTTTGAGATCTAGTCTCTGCTCAGCTAAGCATTTGTGACAGTTGGATCAGAAGGTTTCCATTGTTAAAAGAAAATGAAACAAATAGACTGTTGGGGACAATAAACAATCTTTATTATAAGAATTCATTCATGATGCTAATTTGTCAAACTGGACAGAGGGCTGCTTTGGCAAAAGACTTGATGCCTCTCGAATCCCAGGAGGTAGAGAACGTCAGTATCAGATCATTTTCTCAAAGATGAATGATACCAGTGAATTAGGTTTCTTAACAATCACTCTCTGAGTTACTCATTTTGATATTCTGGTTCAGATAACTGCTTGGCCTTGGTTGGATGCCTACTGGTGGGGTGGGCGGAGTTATCATGCACACTGTGGGTTGTGCAACTTGAGCTCTAGGCTCAACTCCCTGGGTTCCATTTAGTGTCTTCTCTTTCCCATTATTTGTGAAAGGAGGTGGAGCTGGGTGAGAAAGCATTCTACTTAAAATCTGATGGCTTTTTAAAAGATGCAGAGCAAGCACACACCTATGAGGTAGAGGAGACAGCAGTGTGTCAGAAGGGGAGGGAAGACTATTTCCATTGTTAGAACTGAGGACCAAGAAAGGCTGTAGACTGCGGCTGAGGTCAAAGTTCATCTTTAGTTTAAAAGAAAAAAATCACCTTCAAATGTTCTTGTGTCTCCCAAAATCTCCAAAGATGCACAGATGAATCCACTCTAAGTCAGGAGGAGTAATGTATAATTTTTAGAGTATAGAGGTGCTACAGAAAGACCATCTCTTACGATGCTCATCTGAAGAATCATTCACAATAAAGTTTAGTTCAAAGTCCCTCTGGATTTTAGAAATAGCAGAAGAGAAGTGCTTGAAGCTGATTCATGTTTTCTGCCTCAGATCAAAAGTGTACTTTTTGATTGAAACCAAAGATGTTGAAAGTGAGATGGTTTTAGATGTTCTGAGAAACCATAGTTAAGTGAGATATTTAATTTGTAATTAAGTTCTTAGCTTATAATTAACTTAAGTTCATCTCTAAAGGGTGGGAGGGGGATGCTGAGCCCTCTAGTAAGTGGAAATCCTTCATGGCAGGCCCCACCATTCCAAAATAAAATCTGAGAGTTTATTTTTTCCATTAACATGTTTTGTTTAGTTCAGAATACTTGAGGAAATATTCTCATTTTTTCTGCCCATTTGAAGTACTGTCCATTAGAGTAGTTATGAATCATAGAAGAAATCTTACTTGAGATTGCCAAATTTTGTCAGTTATACAAAATACAATATTTAAGCTCATTCTAATACAGGACATATTATGATAGATTTTTGAAAGGTCCCTCTGAAATTTCTGAGAACTTCATAGCAATCAGTGTATAATTGTACCAAATGATGATTCCCATGCTTAGGATAACCAGTTACAGATGCAGAAGAGACAAGCAGCTATTATAAAGTACTCTGGTTAATGATTCAGAGAATAGGCCTAGATAAACATGAAATGAAAATCACTTAGCAAATTGAACAGTATGAAATGAAATTCAGAAGCTTCTCTTCAACTCTGTGTGCTTTGATATTTGTTAAAGTTCTCTTTAATTTGTGGTAGGCCCAGGTATCTTTTCTTCTCTTATCTGATCTGTAGGAGCTGTCATCAAGAGCCGAGCAAAATGGTCCAGTTGCTTACTGACAGTGAATGTGCTTACTGTAGTGTTTATTGGAGTGCCAAAGAAGAGCTCACTGTCCACAGCTGTGCAAACTGTTTTGCACAACTGCAGAGAATGCTAAAACTCTTGGTACTTTATGAGTGACAAAGCTTAAGGTGCATCCTTTGTGACTTTCAGAAACTTGGCTGAACAGAGCTCAATGTTTTTACATCAATTCAGACTGAAGGAAGAATAGCCAACATTTACTTATTACTCACTATCTAACAGGAATAGTGCAAAAATCTTAAGTTCCTAGAATATGTAATTGTGGCCTTCTAGGTTCAGAGTGAGTATTTAAAAAGAACTGAAGCCATCACTTCTCTATTTAACATGCGATAAAAGAGAAAAAAATTAAATCAATGACTTTTCTTTCATTGAACAAAGAACTGAGTGTACAGGCCAAACTGCTAGAAAAAAATGTGTAGAAACCTAAACCAAGAGATGTACAAGTAGAGTTTGCATAGATGGGGTAGAAGGTGCTGTCTACTCCAGACCCAAAGGTAGATTTAATTAATCAGTTAGCTTCTAGAGACTGAGTGTGGTTGAGTAGAGGGCTAACTCCTGAGAGCCCTCAGACCTGGGGCACTGTCTGCCCTTCTGGAGTCTCTATGCCCAGGAACTGGTCTTGGTTCTCCTTTATTCATGTGAAAGGATTTGGTCTTGTCTGTGATTGGTAAGAGAAAAAACAGACAACACAGATTAGACACAATACATCCTCCACTGCAATGTACCACTGCTTAGTGGGAAAGACTTTGCCAGAGTCTTGGCCCAGTTGTGGGAAGAAAGTTTCTCCAATGTTTTGTTCATCCAGATTTCCTGTCTCACTAAAGGAGCAGAGAAAATGCGTGAAACAGTCAGTAGAGTGGAGCGTTTTGATATATTAATTTGATACATTAATACACTATTGACACAGCAGCTAGAGAAGGAAGAGTGGTGTGGAATGAGCTTACTGTGGGAGGAATCTCTGTGAGTCCCAGAACCACAGAAAGATTGAAACCTATTGGAAATACCCTAGAATGCGTCTCCTCCTTCCTTATAACTGCACAACAGGTCTTCTCTGTAATATCACTATGGTGGTTTCCACCTTGCCGATATTCCACTTCCCACAATTTTAGTTAAGCATGATTAACTGGGATTGAAATGAAAACATTCAAGAGAAACAACTCATAAAGTTTAAATGATAATTTAAATATTCTGAATAGTCTGTTAATCTCACATACTGACCAGCTGCCTTCCTGCCTGAAAGGTGAATCATCTGTTGGTTCAGTATATCTGAGTGTCAGCCTACCTGCCTATATGTGACTCAGTTCTAAAGTTAAACACACTCACATCTGCATAACTTTTATTATAGTGTATTGTAAAAGTGTCTTATTTTATTATTAGCCATTTTTGTTATATAATAACAACTTAGGGTCCTGCTTAAATTTTTAAGCATATCATAGCTATTTATTTGCAGTATATAGGTTTGGAAACATCCATGTGCTCAAAACTCTGCTGGGATTATTAGAATGTTACACCTGTAATGTGGGGAGGCTACGGCAGGTTGGAACTGAAATACATAGATTCATGAATCAGGATTTCTTTGGGGTAGATCACTTGGGAAGGCCACTTCAAGGTGAAAGAAAGGACAGTGTTGGTAGTTGACCTCTCCCTCACCAATATCTCTGAGAAGCATTACATGTTGGCCAATTTCCAGCCAAATAAACAAAAGTGCTTTTCCTAAGGACCCATATGCCACAGTTTCTATGATGTGATATGAGTGATTCTCAACAAAAATTGTAAGATATAAAAATATTAAATATAAATACATAATTTGAAAGAACACATTTATCACCAGAAATAGACTTCACTGCACGTGATTGTTAGAATTATCAATTTCAAAACACTGTGATCAATAAGTTAAATGTGCTGAGGAAAATGTAAGGAACATGGGAGAAGATAGGCGATGTGTGCAAAGAGGGGAACCAGAGGGAAACGCACAGGGCAGACAGTACCGCAAGGGACCAAGAGGGTGGCTTGGACAGGCTCCTCATCAGCCTTGATGTGACTAAGCAAAAAATCAGGGAGACCTGAGAGAGGCCAGCAGACTTTTCTCAGATTAATAAAAGAAAAAAGAATGGAAAAATAAAGCAGAATATGTGCGTGTGTGTGTGTGTGTGTGTGTGTGTGTGTGTGTGTATTTCGAACATTGTAACAGGTACATAAATGAAATCATAGAAAGTTAAGAGAAATAAACCAAAATAAAATATTTTAAATAATAGCACTTGTTCATTTTTGAAAAGATACTGTGGGCACCAAATCACAGATTTTAAAAATTAGTCAACACTAACAATATCAAATCCAATGTTTCAGAAATCTGCATGCAGGCACCTTACACTCAAACTGAAGTAAAACAAAGCAAAAAGAAAACACTGAAGCTAATTATAACAGAGCGGAAGGGACGTCGTACCTGCTTCTATGCGCAGAGGAATGGAGTAAGAATTATGGGTGATTCCATCACGAAACATATGCAAGTGAAAAGAAATTGGGATAAAATATAGAAAATGATAAAAGAAATAATTTTTATACTTATACGATTCTTACATTCAGCAATATTTTCTTTAAACAATAAGGTAAAGACTGTTTCTGACAAAAAAGTCAAATAATTATTATCAGTTCATTTACCATTTATAAAACACTAAATGAAATTCCTCAGAGAAGAAAATTCTCATAGGAGGGATATATTTATTGATAGGGAATGTGAGATAAAGGGTAATAATTTTTTCTTTTAATTAAGTGATGTAGAGTATAACTTTTTTTTTTTGCAGTACTAGGGATTGAACTGAGGACCTTGCACTTGCCAGGCAAACGCTTATTCTACTGAGTTATCTCCCCAGCCCAACATTTTGTTTAAACAACAGATTTTAGAATATATTCAGTAGAAATATCTTGAAATAAGTAAAATAAATGATAGTAATATAAAGTGGATGAAAATGCTGTAAAACTCCACTTAATTCATTTACTCTGCTGAGCATTGTATCAGTTGTTCATTCTCCTTAAATTCATAGATGACTGCTTTTGTTTTGAGTGCTGCTGCCCCAGCCCCAACCACGTATCATACAGCATATTGCTAGCATAGAAAAAGATCAAAATTAAAATTTCAAGGTGTAGTTTCTCATGACTAAAACATCATAAATTATAAAGATTTCAAGTCAAAATATTATAAATCTGGA
>NW_004524694.1:8955003-8984276 GCF_000260255.1 Octodon degus | reverse complement strand
CAGCAGGACAACGGGGATAAGCTTACAGCATAGGGACGTTTACAGCACCTTCAGCATTCACATACGAGCAGATGCTAATGCTCATCAAAATGAAGTGGGAGAGCTAAACTAATTACAGAGGAAATTAAGTGACTTCAGTAGGAGGGAGAAAGAGGGTCACTGTGTGGTCATACCGTGGTCAGCCTCACAGATAATATATACCAAAGCTGATTACAGAATACAGTATTAAAATAGATTAGGTTAAAACACTAGACAGAGAAACAGTAGCTGCTTGTACTATATAACATTACCATAGGTAAGCTGACTCATACTCTGGTAAGTATGAGTAATCCTTACCTTCTACTGATATCCACCCTGAGGTCCCTTCAATCCATATTTCTTTTGTTTATTTTAGAGATACCAGCCTTCATGCCCTATTCTGTAAAGTGCTATAGGTTTTGTCCAATCCATAAAAGTATATGCTTGTAATTATGTTTTAACCCTCTGAGATATTCCTATGTTTTACTACCTTAAGAAACCCTTGGGCTTCGTGGGATACAACCCTTGTCTGAACCCCTGACACCACAACTTTAATTATCATTTTATAGTGCTGAAAATAAGTCTGAGCTATGCAGTACATATTGTTTATGTAGAGCCCTCTTTTCCTTAGAGATGTGTATTCCATATGTCATGATGACTTCAAAGGCCTTTGCAGGACATTGCTTTTATTGTTGAGTGATATTTCATTATGTCATCTCACCACGATATTTTCTTTTGTCTTTCAAGCCCATCTGGCTGTTTCCAGATATTCGTGACGTCTGTGAAGCTACTATAACAGTCACACATGAATTTCTTGGTGGAGATAACATTCTGAATCACTTGTAAACAGCTAAGATTGCAGTATCTGGGTTTTATAGCATGATTATAGTCATCTTTAACAGAAACGATAAAACCATCTTCTCAGGAGCATACACAGGTGTATATTCCCAGTGGCAGTGAATGGGGGTTCTAGTTGTTCTGTGTCTTTACGTCCGATGAACATTTGTGTTCATTTTTATGTTAGACTTTGTGGAACTTTGGAAAAGAGTAGAACCTATAGAACTAAAGACAAAAGAAGCAATTGATAGGCTCTGTACAAGAGCATCCTGTACCTTCTTTGCCTGTCTGTGTCGGAGCTAATTCTTGATTCATATAACTTGCTTCTCAAACCACATGCACCTCACTTGGTTCTCAAATGTCTTACATGTAACTTAAAATGATAATTAAATAACTTTATTTATGTATTTTTTACAATGACCTGACCATTTCTTTTAAAGCTGAGCATAACCTTACTATACAGTTGCATACAACCTTACTATACAAGTTATATGGATCAAGAATTAACTCCTGCTGAGACAGACAACAAAAGTACAGTACGCTCTTGTCCCTCTTATAGAGGGAGGCTTCAAGCAGCAAGATGAGACATTATACTTATCTACGCGGTAATTGATTAGCATTGCGGATGTCAGAATCCACGCACGCTTCCTTTCAACAGATTCAGATAAATAGCAGAGTGTACATGGCTTAGTGTTAATATCTCCATTTTCTTATTTTGTGACATTGAGCGAGCACATAATGTGCTTCAGGAAATCATGTAGTTCTAGAAAGCAGGTGTCTAAAATAATGAAATCAGGTCCAGCCAGATAGCTCAGTGGACTAAAGCACCTGCTTAGGCAGAGCACAGTTCTGGAGTTCCAGCCCCAGTGTGCCGTGCTGATCCCGTCCCTGGGGTTTGTGTAGATGGTGGTTGAGGCTGGTCCTACTGGTGCATGCCTGTAATGCCAGTGCCTGGGAGGCTGAAAACAGAGGAATTGCTGAGTCTGATCTACATAATGAGACCCTGCACAGTCTGTACCAAATACATAAAAAACACAAAAATCATCAAATCCATGCACAATGATGCCCACACTTCAAATTATACAGGAACTGAGTGAAAACTTATTCACTTGGTTATTAGGTTACTCTCCTCAAAGAAATGAAGCTAAAAGTGCAGCTGCTTGTTTTTCCAAGGAGCACTTTGGTATCTGTTAAAAGGATGTCCTTGAAGAAAGATGTTAAAACTTTCAATGACTTTCAAAGCAAAACGTCTTCAAGTAGCTGTGGTGAGTGACAGCTGAACACAAATTTCTGACTACTGGAAGAGAGTCATGTTCACAGTACATAAATATTCACAGAGAAGGTATCTTTAAATATAACTTGCAAATAATCTGACAGTAAAATGTATTTTTATGTTACCCAGTGGAATTAAAGTGTGCTTTACTCTTTGCATTTGCTTTGATGAATTTTAACCATGTTGCTGCCAATGTCTGCCTCTTCTGCCTTGGTTTCAAACAGGCAAAGAAATTTGTTGGCAGTACCTATAAATTTATATTGACCCTTACCAGGTGGTTGAATTTCTGATGTTGTTTCAGATCTTAAGAGATTGCAAATAACTTCTTTTACAAACTTTCCTCCCAGATTTCATCAATTTAACTAACTACAAAGAAGAAATTGTGTTTGAGCAAAACCTGCAGAAAGCTGCAGTACCCAGAGGGCTTGTGTTTAAAAATAGAGAGCTAGATTTTATCAGATCCATGAACAAAGCAGTTTTACAGTACAGTCAGAACATAAAGTAGTAGCTTTAGAAACTTGTCAGGTTTTATCTTCTTCAGATTCCACGTGCCTTACGCGAAGATGCCTCATCAAAATGTACCACCAAACCAGAACTTAATCATCTTCCTCTCTCCTAGCCAGTAGTGGCTGCTCCATGCAGGAGATGCTGGGGGTCATCCATAGTGTTCAGCCAGTCTCCGCCACCTCACCAGACTCTGCAGCAAGCTAGTTCAAGATGCAGGGTAGCATTTCTGTCAGTGGTTTTGAATTAATCTGGCCTTTAATGGGGAAAGCTGGAAATGCCTGAACTTCAGCATTGCAAAAGTGGGCCACTGGTCTTTTGTTTGTAAACATTCACATCCTCATAGGAGAGGTATTCCTTGCCTGTAATTTCTTTATGGAGAAAATATTAAAAAAAAAACCACAAAAAAATCATGTTCTGTAAAACACCTTCTTCTGTAAGAGGTTTCCTTTCTAGTATGTGCACTCATGGTTAGAGCTTTCTGAGCTTTTCCTTGTGCAGGAGGCTTTCTTTCCTGCAACGGGAGCTGAAGTAGGACTGCTTCTGGCATCTGAGCCAGGCCTCTGATGTGCTGAGGGATCCTAAGGGGTCCATCTGAGACTCTGCATGCACAGGCTGACACAGATAGCAGGTAACAGTGCCCTTTGCTCCTTACATCTACACATCTGTTTTGAATGAAATGGCATCGACTAAAGAGCAATATATTGAAGCACGTATATGAAATTTGTTTTTGCTACTTTCTCGTTGTTGGGACTAAATACCCAATACCCACAAAGTTCAGCTCATAGTCAGAAGAGATTTCTTGTCCACATCCAGCTGGTGCCGAGGCAGGACAGCCTGCCAAGGGAGCACCGCAGAGCAGAAGCTATTTGTGACATGACAGGCAGAGAAGCAAGTCACTCCATCTATACTACCAGCCTTTTGATTGGTCTCACCACACCCAGGATAACTACTACTTCCTTAAGTAAATCTACCACTAAACCTAGAAATATGCTATACCAATCATGGAATAATTTAGTATCCCACATCCAAGATCCAAACACCTGTGAGTGGCCTCACCTATGAGCACACCAGGCTTTAGATATGAGTCATAACATTCTGCCCCTCAACCCCAAAAGATTCATGAATTTCCCATCATGCAAAATGCACTTAGCCCATCTCTAAGTGTTGCTACATTACTGCTTCATCTCCTCTGAGATTTAAGGCAAAATCTTAACTTTGAGCCCCTACAAAAAAAATAAAAGAAAGGTAAACAATTGCAGCATACAGTAGCACAAGATAAATATACCCATTCTAAAAGGTGCAAATAGAGGAACAGACAGGGATGGGACCAAAGTAACACCAAATCCAGCAGGGTAAACATTAAATCTCACATTTCTATGTCAAGCATTGGGGGTGATCTGGGTGATTTGAGAACGCCAAAGCCTTGCCCACACCCCATGCCACAGTTGATGCCATACAACCTAGGCTGCTAAGCTTAACCTCACTATCTGCCTGAATATCAAACATCTTAGGCACAACATGGAACATATATTTTTCATTAAGTATTGATATGTTGAACTTTAAGTCCCTACAGAATATGATGAAAAACATTTAAAAAGTTAAAATACATATTTAAAAACAGGCATAGTTATATAATTCATATGTTTACACATAAGTCCAGAAATCTAACCATATACAACCTTGTAGCAGGACAGTCCTGCAACATTCCTTTTCCTGTCTCCTGTCTTCATTCATCACCCCCTTCTTTTTGAACAATCATTACCCGAGAGACAGCACAGCAGCAACTGGCATGTCATGACCAGCAGCCCACAGTTGATAGTTGTAGCTCTCATGTCCTCTCTTGTTTATGCCTTGTAGGTTTTCTGTGATGATCCACAACCCGCATTTCCGGCTTCTCCAGCCTTCTGGGTCTCCACTTGGAGTTTCACACTTCCTCTACTCCTGTTCCTTTTTCTGAAATCTGAGTGGAAGCTTCTAGGACCGCACAATTCTTGCATTTTGCTTGTGCCCCAAATCATCAGCCTGTAGATTATGCCAAGGTGCTACCAGCTGGCGCAGTAGCCAGCCTTTCTTCTGTTTTGGTTGTAAGGCTTATGTGTCTGGATTGCTGTGTGCTATGAACTCAGTCCTGAGGAATAAACTCTGTAGGCTAACGTCATTCATGGAACTTGATATTCTGAGTCCCTCTTCCCAAAGCGAAGTCTGAAATGGTTGAGTCCGTCTTGTTCTTGTGACGCCTTCAGGCCACCTTTCATACTGCCATGTTCCAAAGTTCTTGGCTTTTTTTCAATGAAAAAATCTCTTTACCAAAAAACGTTCCCCTGTGCTCTGCTTCTGAAGGCCACAACATTATCATAGTTTCTCTTTTTGGCAAAACTGAAACAAAATGTTACAACATTCTCTGGGCTTCTTGTTCTTGATTCACAAGACACAGCTAGCTAACAGTGCCCCACAGTAGCCCTGCCATTGTATCAACATTGTCGACTGTCTTGACACATTTTTCACCAGATTAATTAATTCACCATCCTTAATCTCAGTCTCTTGCAACATCTCTAGACATGGCTAAAATGCACACAAATCTTCAACCAGAGCATAACACATGGGACCAAATGCCGAAGGAACTGCTCCTAGAATGACGGTGATTTTCATGTACAGGATATGACATTAACATAAATTTCTGTTTTCCTTAATGAAGTTGGAGGCAGGCAATGCCTCTGGTTTGGAAGATGTAAATATCTACAAACCAAGGAGCAGTGGCCCAGTGTAGCAGCCCTGAAGTTCAAGCATTTCCAACAGCCAGCGCTTTCATCATTCAAGGCAAGGCTGAGTCAAAACCACTGACATAAATGCTCATAGTGTCTCGGGTTAGTTTACTGCAGACAGAGCCACTGCCAAGTAAATCCCTCCTGCCAACAAAAGTCACCTGAGCCTGCTCTACCAGTTGCACCACTCTCAATATTCTGGGCTTCAGAACTTGGACCTGAGTTTCCCTTCACAGGATATCCATCCACCGTATCTTTAGCGGATGTCTGAAAAAATTTTCACATTTCTCTTGCAAGCCAGTTCCAAGGGTTGCTAAACTGCATGTTCATTTAGTCACAGCAATCACCCCACTTCTATGGTACCCAAAATTATCTGAGGTACTTTCCTATTGTTGGGACAAAGTACACAATACCCAGAAGTTCAAGGAACAGGGGTTTATTTTGACTCAACGTTTATAGATGTTTCAGTTCATAGTCAACTGACTCCAAGAGAGAAGAGCACAGCTGCTGTACATGACAGAGGAGAAATGGTTCGCAGCAGGCAAAGAAGAGCTAGCATGATTCCTTGCTCCTTCCCGCTTATCTCACCAAGGAAGTAAGCCTGTTTATTGGCGCCGCACACATGCATGATTGGTTTTTTCAGTAGATCCACCATCCCCACCTGGACCAGTGCTAACCGATCACCTGGCTAATCCAGTATCATGCACTAAAGGTCCATTATCACCCATCCATAGCCCAGCACCTGCACTGTGACCCAGCTGCTCCACAAAGCCCCACCCATGAGCATGTGAGTCCTTGGGGGACACCTAGATCTAAGCCATAACTGTATAAAAATGTGGATTTCAAATTAAAATCTTTTGTCCATAAAGACATTTCAGGAAATGAAAACATGATACACAGACTGGGACATCTATTTTAAAGTTTTATGTCTAAAATAAAAAATACGTATTTATAACAGATAAGAAATCTAAAAACCCAATGGCGAGAAACAAGCAACATAGTTTTTCACATGCTCATAATTTTTAAAGTCACTTTACCACCTGAACTTGCACAAATGATAGATTAGTACAAGACAACGTTTTCAACATCATTAGTCACCAAGAAAATGCAATGTATCTACACTGAGACAGCATTACATTTCTAGTATAATGCCTGAAATTAAACAGTCCCAAAACCAAATTCTGGTGAAATTTTAGAGTGCCTAAATTCCAGAGGAGCCCAGACATTCTTATTTCTCACCTAACTGCCCCAAGTTCAACTACTGTTGCTGTATTGCTATTGTTCTTGTATTACGAGAAGTCACGCGGAGGTCACAATTACAGTCTCAAATCTGGCCATTGTAATGAGCCTCTCGAGTCCCAGGAGCCATTAATTCTGCTCTTAGAGGAGTCGGAGAAGCACTTGAAATTTATCCGAAGAAGCTTTAAATAAAGTAATTAGAGTATGATCAATCCTGATTATTTAGATATATGTTTATACATATATGTATAAATATATATATATATATATATATACATGAGAAATGAAATTATCAATATTGTTTTATCACACGAGGCGAAACTAAGCTTCTGTTAATTGATTTAAAAGCAGAAGATGCTCCAGTGGCACAGCTGGTGAGCATGCAGCGCTTATGAAAGGCAAAGAATTACAGACATTGTTTATGCGTGCTTGGACATAAAATCTGGTGCTGTGCTCACATAATGCATCGTATTGACTACTCGAACCTGTTTAAAATGGAAATGAAAATAACATTGATACCGCAGAGCATTAAACTGTGTGTTGTGAAAATCAGTTGACTCTGGTGAAAAGTTTACTAAATGAAGTTTAGTGAAAAAAGGTACAAATTAAAACTGTAGAAAGAATACACTGTAATACATTCCCAATCTCTAATATATTCTACACACAAACATAGATATAAAGATGACATCAATAAAAGTATTATAATTTATGTGTAATTGTATAGTACTTATCATTGGATGTATAGATCCATATTATATCTCTCAGATTTATAAGAAAAGATTATTAACCTGGAAAATATGAATACATACAAGAGCTCATTTTTGGTGTGTTATTATTCAAGCATAAATAAAAAGAACTTACAAATCTCCCTTCATAGCTAAAAAAAGGTACATGAGACGAATGATTTTTGTCCCTCCTTTCATAAAAGATGAAAATGAATGTATATGTTACTGTTGATTAAGAGAGTCGATGGCAGAATAGGTATCTAAACTTATTTGTGTCTGATTTTGAAATTATTTTCAGTGCTTGTGCGTGTGTGTATGAGAACAATAAAAAAGAGTGGGAGAGAGAGAGAGCCAAAACAGGGAGGAAGAGAGAGAGAGAGAGAGGGAGGGAGGAAGGGAGGGTGAAAGGGAGAGAAAGAGAAAGAGAAATGAGGGGGAGGAGAGAGAGAATACAAATAAGTCAGCCAGCTACAAACTTTAAAATATCAGCTTTATCACTATGTGATGAAACTCTACAAAAAGATTAGTTTTATAAAACATGCTGTGAGCCGGGGAGATGGCTCAGTGGAATAAGCGCTTCCCTGGCAAGCGCAAGGGCCTGAGTTCAATCCCCAGTTCAGCAAAACAACAACAACAAAAACATGCTGTGTTTTGTTCCCTTCATAGAAAAAAGTATTATATTACATCAACTAATACAAAAATTTGTGCAGAATGACATAATTGATGACAGTCAAGTAGCAAAAATAAGTAAATTTTAATGGCAAGAGAAAAAATATTCTGGATCCAGGAAATTTTTAATTTTACGTTATGGTTCATGTCTAGTTGTTCCCTCAAAGCCTCAAGCAGTCATGGAGTGGACTTCTAGAGTTTGTGATTAACTCATGATTCACTAAGATTATGGGTGTGAGTGCTACACCCAGCCTGGGGCAGAGCCTGAATGCAACTCAAGGGTGACAGATTTGTTCTCTGTCACCATTGTTGCTGCTTCTCCTCCATTTTGCTCTCTCTCTCTTTGCCAACACCATGAAAGTTTGCTCTCTGCCATGTACGGCTCTGCCTTGGACCCAGCTGAGTATGGCCTGAACCCTCCAGTAACTCTGAGCTAAATAAACCTTTCCTTCCTTCATTTTGAGTGTCAGGTATTTGTCCCAGCAATGAGAGAAAAGTAACTGAGATATTTTGCTTATTTATATAATCATAGTATGATTTTGCAAATATGGAAAAAGTCAGAACCTATATTTATTCCTATGATATACTTGAGAAATATAGAATACAAGGTTTTGGCACAAAAATACTCAACTGACAAAGTTTGATAGCTATGAAATACCGTTTCTTTTCAGTTTTGTGGATAAAAGCTAAAACAAAATGGCATAACAAAATATTAGAGGACTAACAATAGTTAACAACATTATATGTTGTTATATGAAACAGAGTTTTATAAGATTTTGCATTGGTGGATAACACAAGGGATGAGTCTGTGTTCTGGATAAGGTCTTACTCATTGGATTATTTGATTGATTTTTATAATCAAGCATCTAAAGCTATAGTCCCAGGGATCTGATAAATTTGATCTACACAAATGACAAAGAATTAGGAATTTCATGTCATCCAGACATTTGACTATAAAAATAAGTAACACGCGCATGTCATGAACTAAGGAAAATATATTACTTAGAGTCTGGAAGCCCCTAAGCACAATGTTATTGTTGTTTCCATGTTCCCATCTTATTTAGTTCAGAATGTAGCAAATGTGCTGGTGCATTACCTGTGCAGAGATATTCATGGCAAAAGAGAAAAAAATGATAAAATGATTCCCAGGCTGCCCGATCAGAAACTCACCGGTGGCTTCCTTCCCAGAAGCCAGTACCGGGTAGGAGCAGCCTCTGCTGTCACTGCCAGGTTTCAGGAGGATCCCCGTGAGGACTGGGAAATAAAAGGTTCTGATGAGCTCTGTTTTCAAGGACCCTTACATTTCCCTTTACCACTGTGACTTTACTAGGTTGACACAATGAATATGAGAGAAAGGAAAACTCCTTTGCTAGCAGTGGGAGGGGAAAATGAACCAGCTGGAATTTCTCTTAAGGGCTGAGTCCTTACAAAGATTTCTTCTTAAGAAAGTGTACACAAATTGATCTTCTCAGTGGACTAAAAGATGTGCTTATATTGATTGGCTAATTTTGATACCCTTTTGTTGTGGTGGTGGTGGTGGTGGTACCAGGGATTGAACTCAGGCCCTTGCACTTGCCAGGCAAGTGCTTATTCTACGGAGCTATCTCCCCAGCCCCTGTTAGTCTATTTTGTAATCTGAGCAACTTCTTTGAAGATAACACTATGCAATATATTAGCCATTGTTAATTATTTATTAACCTGCTTTAAAACTCTGCATCATTGTATTTATTTCCTTTTTACCTTTCTTGCTTTAAAATAAATAAAAAAGAAAGTATACAATAAGAGGCTACCCTCCTAGATTATTTTGGTTTTTAATAATGTGGATTAAATCCAGGGAATTCATATTGAGGCATCTCCCCAGTCCTACTTATTTTATTTTATTTTGTTTTGTTTTATTTTAAGTTCAAGTTCAGTATGATGCTGTTTTTCAGGATGGGCTAGAATTTCTGATCCTACTGTCTCAGAACCCCTGGATATTTATCAAAGCCCGTATAACCTGGGGGAAGGAAACATTAGAACTATTTCCTGTAACATTCAGTTAGGAAAAGGGAAATACTCAATTTCAACCCATTTAATCCACCCTGTGCTATGTAAGGAGGAGAAAGCAAGCAAGCAAGCCAGCCAGCCAGCCAGACAGACAGACAGACAGACAGACAGACAGACAGACAGACAGACAGAACTAGCACATGGGAAGTTCAAATTCTAGATGCACATTCTGAGAACTTGTAAGATTAACAAAGCTTCCTCTCCCTCATCACACCTTACAATCAAATTTCTCAAGTCCTACTTTCAGCAGTTCCTTCTAATCTGTATATTGTGTTCAGATGAGAACAACAGTGTATAGCAAAAGACAGGAGGAAGAAGCCTGAGGAAAAAGAAGGAAAGAAGAGAAAGCGCTACGAACTACCAATACAACTTTCAACAGTACGCGTCCGAACCAAGTGCCGAGACGTGGGGATTCTGGAGTTAACATGTTGACACAATTTAAAATTGTAGGCCTGGATTACAAAGGCCTTCAATGGACAAACTGGATAGAAGGGAAAAAGAGATGGGCAATAGACATAGAGAAGATGAAATTCTAAAACATATACAAATGCTAATAGTACTACTACTAGTAGTAGTAATAATAATAATAGATCAATAAGAGAAACAAATGCTCTTCCTTAGATTTTTGGTAAAATAGATTTGGCTGAGAAAAACCTTCTTTGAATCACTTATTTTATGGTAGAAATCTGAATGACTGAAAAGCAAAACAAAGATCAACAACAAGCACAAACCATGCTGTGCTTTGGTCTTTTTTTTTTTTTTTTCCTTTGGAGGAACTGAGGATTGAACTCAGGCCCTTGCGCTCGCCAAGGAAGTGCTTATTCTGCTGAGCCATCTCCATGGCCCTCTTTTTTATTCAACACCCCCCCCCCACCATGCTGTGCTTTGAATGCGTGTCTTCTAACCATTCCTGTGCTGCACAGAGGCTTGGGAGCAAAGCCTGAGGGGCTGGTGTTGGGGGGGGGGCACCCCAAGAAGAGAAGCTGTTGGAAGGGTGTCTGTAACTGTGGCTGCCAGCAGAGGGAGTCCTGGAGCGCACCCCTTCTTTGCCTTGCTTCCCAACTGCCAGAAGCAAGCAGCTTTCTCTCCTTTAGGATTCTACCATCCTTGGATGCTCAAAGAGAAAATGTAGACGAACTTGAGTCTGGCAACATTTTTTTTTTTCACATAATGCAAAGGCTCAATTCACAAAAGAAAGAGTCGGTAGGTAAGGAGACTTAGTTAATAGAAAAATACCATTCTGCTGAAGATTCTGTCATGAGAAGAAAACTATAGACCACACATGGGAAGAAATATAAAAGACATTTTGCTAAAAGGTCCCTAATACAAAATATGCTGACAAACAATTCAAACTGAACACTAAGAAGACAAATACCTTAACTAAGCAGTGGGCCACGAGGGAAGAGTGGCACATGCTTGTTATCCCAGAACTGCGTGAAGCTGAAGAGAAAACGACCCAGGTTTGGGCATCTTAGAAACTTAGGAAGATCCTGTCTTGACATTAAGAAACATTGAAATTTTAGAAAGACTACTTGGAGTTCAGTACAAAGACCCCTGACTCAATCCTCAATATTACAAAGAAAAAAAATCATGAAAGAAATTAATAGTTATCTTACCCAAGAAGCTATAAAGATGACAAATGTGTGCGTGTAAAGAAGATCCATATCCTACATCAAAAATAGAACATGAATTAAGAGAAATATAAGATCCCACTCCACACCCGTTAGAGGGAGCACAATCCCGAACGCCCACAGCATCTAATGCTGATGCAGATTTGCAGCCACAGACTTTCCCAGTCACCACTGGATGGAATATAAAACAGAATTGGCACTCTGGAAGATGACGTGGCAACTTCTTATGAAAACAAATATATTATTAACACGTGATGAGATGCTCTAGATCCTTGACATCCCTCAAAGGAAACAAAAACTTTCCTTGTTGTGAAGACCTGCCCCTGTGTGTTGACAGCAGCCTTCTCCATCACTGCCAGAAGCCGGAAGCCATGCTGATGTCCTCCGGTGGGTGACACACAATTAGAGAGATGCAACGTATTTTGACACTGAGATAGGCAGTATTATTGCAAAATAAGCTTTCAAACCAGAAGAAGTCACTGAGGACCTGAAACGTATATTAGTAAGAGAAGCCAAATGGAAACTATAATATATAATTACAATAAAATATTAAATTAGGGGGATAGTGATAAGACCCATGGATTCAGGGCTGAGGGCAAAGCCCCATTGGTAAAGAAAGCACAAAGGAGGATTATACAGTGAAGCTACTCTGAATGATAGACGTAATCATTGTCCAGACTATCTGTCATAGACTATCAGGCATCTGTAGAACTCTGGTAGATGGAAGTGTGGTGACAGGGTCATGTGTGTTATGCTCATCAACTATAAGTAACAGACCGCTTTGGTAGGAAATTTTAGTAATTGTGAACACTAACTTGTGTATGGACAGAGAGGACATGACAAGATTCTATACTGCCCCATCTACTTTGATGAGAATGTAAAACTGCTCTAAAAAAAATTGTAAGTTTTTCAAATAAGTCAAATGGAATAATCAAAATACATCTCAGCCATCCTACGGCCATAAAATGTAACTACGTTATTCATTAGTATCCCAGTCAAAATGAAAATAAATATTTATGTCAGCAAACAAAAAATTATTTTTGTCAGACTAGGAATTACATTGGTTAAACTTTAATGTAGGGACTATAGTAACATAAGTGATACAGTGCAAATAAACATTTTGGCTTCCCGTCGATATTTTTAAATTTGAAATAATTTTCAAACCGTATAATTGATCCATGTATTTATTCTAATTAGCTTTTATACCTGTAAGAAATTCAAATATATTGTCTTTAACTCAATGCATTAAAATAAATTGGAGCGAGGGAGATACTGCTGCGGCATAAGCACCTGCCTGACAAGCTCAACGTACTGAGTTCAATCCTTGGTACTGCACACCCACCCAAAAGTAAATAAATAAAATAAAATAAAATGGAAATGTCATGAATAATATAGTAGCCTTCATATTTTTGTGGGTGTTTTTAGCTTTCTCTTTTTAAAAGTAACATGTGAACATTAGCCATGAATATGTTAATATACATCCAAATTCTGCATTCTTGAAATTATCCTGAATAACTGAAATCACGTAAGAGTATACTTACATTTCAGTAATTGGCTTGCCCATTTTCACCACGACCTCCAGATCAGACCTGGGATCACCATCAATTTCTGACATTTATTAGCTGTGTTCCCGTGGGCATCCGAGTTCTCCTTGTTCTAGCTCAGCGGGAAAATTGTTAGGATTAAAACTGATTATGTAAAACGCTTTGAGAACTGCTGGGCACCGTCATCAAGATATAAGACATGTTGGTTAGTGTTACTTGTTGCAATGGTTTTTCATAGTGGCATGACCTTTCTGAAAATGTGCCATTCTGGATAGCATTTGGAAATTAAAGTGGACAATTCAGATGAGGAGAAGAAAATGGATGAGGAGGAGAGAAATGTAAGTCTTTGCAATGGGAATTCTGTACACAGAACCCTATTGAGTTTTTTCCACAACAATATTTCTGAAATCACTTTTGAAAAAGTATTTCCATATCATACTGAGGCATTCTAACTTTAAATACATTAGGTAAAGTCACACAGATAATTTTTATTGCTGGTGGCTTTTCAGCTCCAGGGATAGGAGGAAGGTTGAAAAGAAAGAATGAAAGATAAAGAAAATAGTCACTCTATAAAGGAATATGTAGATTTTTTGAGGATATGTAGTTTTAGAGGAGACTTTAAAATAAATTGGTGGGCCAGCCAGATAGCTCAGCAGACTAAAACGCCTACTTAGACAGAGCGCAGGGGCCGGGGTTCAACCCCGGGAGTGCCATACCAGATGCTAAAACTGCAATTGAGACTGGGCATGGTGGCATGCGCCTGTAATCCCAGCACTTGGGAGGCTGAAAACAGGAGAATCACTAGGAGTCTGATCTATGTAGTGAGACACTGTAGACGCTGTAGGCCCTGTCCTAAGTACGTTAAAAAATAAAATAAAATAAGTTGGTGATTACAGGTTAAGGGAAGAGAAAGGAATTGACATAGCATTACTGAGAAAGCTAAACAATGAAGGTAAGTTAACACTGGACATGAAGTGCATTCATTCTGCTAAGTACATTACCCATTAAGGCCTTTGATTACTAAGGCAGATCGATAGCTGGTAATATTTTCGAGCTATTAAATATGCACTAAGGTAGTGTGCCTTTGCTCACCTGCGTGTCACCCCCTGGAGGATGTCTGCATCGCGTGAGGCTCTAGCAATAGCGGGGAAGGTGGCTATGAGCATACACATGCATGTTCTTGCACTGAACAAACTTCATTTCCTCTAGGTAATATCAAGAATGTAGATTGTTTCATCAAATGGTAAGAATATGAAGCAAAATACAAAAACAAAATAAAATTTATCTGAATGTGTAAAGTACATAGTGAAACATATATTTTGGTCCAGTAAGACTTAATTTATCTGGTATTGTTTTTAGCTTCATCATTAGGGCAATTTTTTTTTTTTTTTCTTTTTCTTAAGTTTTCTTTTTTTTTTTTACTTTTCTTCAAAAAATTAGTCAGTTAAGTAACTACTATGTAAGATAATGCAGATAGCATAATGGAGTAATAAGTGGAGGTAAGTAATATTATTTTTTTAGTGGCAAATAAAACTTTGCAGGGTTTTGATTTCTGAATATGCAGGTGTCTTAATATATGGCTGGAAGATAAATGTAGCTGTGAAACATGTAGATGGTGGGAATGATCATAATGAAACTACTGGAGGAACGCGGCATGAAATTTCTATCTATACAAATGTAGATAAAGCTCTGGCTAGAGCTTGAGAAATTATTTAACTCACTTATAACTGTAATCCAATTACACGCTGATTTACTTGCTGCTTCATGAAGGAAAACTAAAATGTTCGTGTATTTGTAAGCTTAGATTATGGCTCAAATAAAATTGCCATAAGTAGAAAATCAATAATACTCCCAAGGCTGAGGCAGTGTTTGCCTCACTTGCACAGAAAGTGTAATGGAATTCAATAAAAGAAGGACTTTTTACCAAGGAAGCTCTGATAATAAGAATAATAACTTTAATACCCTTTGTTAAGTGTTTTTCAGTCTGTGTGCTGTAATCATTTTACATATATTATTTTATTCAGTTTCCATTTTTTGTATCAGTAAAATGAGACTTACAAATTTAAGAGATTTATAAAATGTCAAATAACTATTAATGATTGACTAGCATTAACTATGTACCGTATTGCCTCTATTGGAGGAAGTTATCATGAAGATATAGAATTCAGCACTCTGATAGAACCCAGAAAAAAATGCAGTGTATATATGAAGAGAGTGAAATATAAATAGAATAGTCTTAAGAAACAGAGAGCTAGGCAGTTGATTAATAAGCACATAACTAGCTGGGAACATTTTTCCAATTATTGAATAAAACTAATGTTGTATGTAGACTATTGCCTCCCTTAAAAGTGTTCATATTCTGAACCTTAGAAACTATGGATGTTAATTCCTTAGCAAAAGATAATTTTCTAGCAAGACCAAATTTTATTTTTATTTTCTAAATAAAAATAAATGTATTTTTATATAAAATACACAATCAGATATACTATAAAAGTCCCTGAAAGAGACAGCTTCCCTGGGAACAACTTACTTGGGCCCCCTCCTGTCTCTCTCTTGGACAGGAGCTTCCTTTCCCTCTATAAATATATTCTGCTCATAATAAAATAAAATACACAATCAAGAAATAGATGAGCCAAAGTAATAAATACTTGTCAGGAGAAGTACAAATGATGAACAAGCATAGGAAAAAAATGTTCAACATTTCTGGCTACTAGGAAAATTCAAAGTGAAACAATGCTAAGAATTCATCTTACACCAGAAGCAATGGCAGGTCTTAAGACGTTAAACATTAACAAATTCGGGCAAATCATGGAGATTTCTCCAGGAAGTAAAATTAGAAATTCCATATGACCCTGTTGTGTGCGTTTAGGGTGCAACCTTCTAGTTATCTTCCCAAAGACCTAATGACATCACACTGCAGTATCACGTGCCAACCAATATGCAGAGCAGCACGGTTTATGACAGCTAAATCCTGGAGGCAGCCCATGCGCCCATCCACAGAAAACTAGATGAAGAACTGATGGTAACTATACAATGGAAAACTACTCAGCCATAATGGATATATTTGGGACATTTGTAGGAAAATTATGCAAATCCATTTGGAAAATACAATGTTGATTAAAATAATCAGACAAACAAGCTTAAATACTGTATGGTATCTCTCAGCTCAGTAAGCCAATTTCCAAATAGGAGAAAATTAAAGGAAATAAAAGGGAAACGGGGACAGGTTTCTTGCAGATGGAGAGGGTCCAGGAGACCGAAGGGCAGAGCAGAGAGGATGTGGAAGTGGAAGTAAGAAAATGTACTATATGCCCTGTACGGGAACCAAATGCCCACAATGAACGGCAACACATGAGCTAAGAAGGATCACAGAGATGGGGATTTAGAGCTGAAGGGAAGGACATGTGGAAGAGTTGCGGGATTCAAAACAAAAGCAAGCTGTGTTCTGCATGAGAAACAACTACTCCTCGAGGTGAAAGCAAGTTTTATGTACTATAAGCAAGTACTAATAAAATAAAAATACAAATAACAAGTTACTGTGAAATGAAGACATTGTGCTATATAATCCCGGTGGGCACAGATTCCTCATCACCAAGGGAAAAGAAGGAGTAGCAGACTGAGCGATGGAAAATGTCACACTGATGGATTAAAGCCAGGCTGGGCTGCTACCGGGGGCTGCTGTCAGGACGGCAGTGGTCTGGAATCAGCAGAACCTGTGGGGCCTTATGTGGAATTGACATGCTCTATTGTAGTTTTGTTGGTTCATTTTTAATATTTTGTTTTGTTTTGCTTTCAATGGAAAGGAAAAGGTGATGCACGGTTTTCTTTATTTTATTTTTTTTTTAAATTTTTTTTCAGAACCAGGGATTGAACTCAGGCCCTTGTGTTTACCAGGCAAGTGTTTATTCTACTGAACCATCTCCCCAGCCCCTGATGCACGGTTTTAAAAGTTTAAATTGTACAGTTGCTTTGTTACAATAAAAGTATATGTGTTTAAAAAAAAGCCCAGGTCCTGCCTAAAATCAAGAAAGAAAGAAAGAAAGAAAGAAAGAAAGAAAGAAAGAAAGAAAGAAAGAAAGAAGGTAGAGTGAAAGAAAACCCAAAAGAAGGGATGTAGCCCTCTCTACACCCTGAGATTAGCTCAGTGAAATCCATTTTAGACTTCTTACTTTCAGAACGTGTTGGTCACAACTCTGTTGTTTCATACCACTAAGCGCATAGTTATTTGTCATGATGGCAATAGAAAAGCTGAGGAAAACAGATTCAAGTAGTGAAGTGTGGAAGGACTTTGATTACCGGCACAGGCGAGCGTGAGGGGTAGAAACGAGATTGCTAATGAGACCCACAAGTTATTACGTTGTCCTTACGCAAACCAGTTATGGTTGTATGTAGTTACTGGTGAATGCTCCAGGATTAATGAAGGTGAAAGTTTTGGGAACTTAACTAAATACGTGTCCAAGAGACAGAAAATAAGTATCAAATCAAGGAAGTCTCAGTTCAAAAATTAGAAGCACTCAAAGGAGAAAATCAGAAGGGTGATGTCACTCAATTAGAGAAAGTCAGTTGTCCATAAACAAGCACTTCCTGTTCACCAATGGCACATACGACCCAGCTAAAGATCCCAGAAGCCATGGCTCAGAGTTGGTGAGAAATCTGTGTGAAATATTATGTTCTCCAATTGTAGGTGGAGGGTGCGCACTGTATGATCTGAGACTATAAATACAAAGTCAAAAATGAGTTTCAGCTTCATTCAAGAATGCTCAGTGAAATTTATCAAAAGTATTAACAGTAAGTGCTTCCTTCTATAACATTTTAAAATTTATGTTTTCTTTGAAGTTAAAAAGAGAATATTGTATTCTTCACAACACTTTCCATGTCACAGCTGAGCAGTTTTATCTGGGTTAGCATGAGGTCACTGAGCTGACATTAAGTCTTAATTATTTCATGGGTGGGGATAGAACTAATCTCACAGTTTAAGTGTTCTTGGTATATAGATTGATAGATTTCATAAACTAATGGACTACGTTGTCTCCTGACAAAATCCAGAGGGGAGGAAGTCTTGAGCTGCAATCAATACCTTGTTACTTTTACTTGTATATGAGGGTAAGTTTTGCAATGTGAGTGAAAAGTCATTAAAGGGCAAAGAAGTAGGAGACTTAAATCTCTTTTCTTTGTGGAATTAATAGTTAGTGAGAGCAAGAAATAAGTAGTTTGGCAAGCAGCAGCTGAATAACTAATGCTGTGTTTAGTACATCAGGCTGCTGAGGATACACTGAAGGGGAGTAGGGCTTAAGAAAAGAAGATTAATTAGCAAGCTTTTTTAATAGGAAAGGCAAGATATAATGACATTAGGAGCAAGTAGAAAAGGTGATATGTGAAAGGGAAGAATGTTTCAAAGTGCGTGAGCATGGCCAAAGAAAGGCTGGCCCCAGCACAACTTCGATCTTGAGGGAAGGAGAAACAAGTGTGGAGTTTAAGGCATAGAAAACCGGGATAAGCGTATGTCATCATGTACTGGGGAGAATTGTGTTAATAACAGTAAAGTTAGGGAAGTCAACCGTCATTTCAACATTGTCAACCTCAGTGAATTCCAGTTCACTCTATTTTACTTGTGTCTTATCAACTTTGTTCAACTTGAAACCTTTTACAGCCTCCAGTTATATGTTTGGTTATACTGTATGCCTTTAAAAATGTTTTATTAAAGTCCAACTAAATAGCTCAGCAGATTAAAGCACCTAGAAGCAGGCTCAGGGGCCAGATCTTCAATCCCTGGGCCTGCCATGCCAGGCCCACCCCTGGGGCGTGCTGAGATGGTAATTGAGACTAGGTGTGGTGGCACGCCCCTATAATCCCAGCTCTTGGGTGGCTGTAGACAGGCGGATCACAGGTCTGATCTAGTAGTGAGGCCCTAAACACCCTTTAGATCTTTCCCTAAAAATACAAAAAGAAAAAAGTTTTATTAATATTAACTTTGAATGTGTTAAGGCAAATATGCATGACATTTACTGCATACATATACAAAAAATGAATTAAATTGAGGTAAACATATAAATGATGGACAGTTTACTTGATCCTTATGTACCTACTACAGCAATACCTTTATTCACAAATACTTCTCTTCCTGAATAATTCTGATTTTGATCAGATGCGTTCAACAAAATTTTGCTTCTGTTCATAAATTTCACATCAACTGATGAGCAGAATTACTGTCCTCTTCCCCACATGAACAGGGCATACTTCTGCATTCCTCTTCCATGGTCATAAGCAAAGCCAATCTTATTTCATTATATTGCACATATTTCTTGCAAGTATTATTTTAAAATTTGTTCCATATAGCACACAGCATGTAGCGTTTATCAGCATAGGTCTCTAAAAGACAATTGCTTTGTTAGAAACAAATAGTAGCAAAACCAATATTTCTATCAGCATCTTCCTTCGGTATGCAAATTTCCATACCACACATATGCCACTTAAAAGTTACAAAATATGCACTTGAAACTCCTACCACAAAATGTTCCACAGTTTATGATTCATTACTGAGTTTGGTATTCTCTAATGTGTAGGGATTCTGTTTATTGTCTATCTACATCATCAACCTAACCCTGGTGATCAATCTGGATAAGTACTTGGAGAATTAGTGTTTTTGTTTTTGTTTTTATTTTTTCTTTTTGAACCGGGGATTGAACTCAGGCCCTTGGGCTTGCCAGGGAAGCACTTATTCCACTGAGCCATCTTCCTGGCCTGAGAATTAGTGTTTAGAATTTTCCACCAGTTAAATTTTGTTGATGATGTTATCGATCATTTCTATGTCACAGATGTGAGTTGTTGAATTTAGGGAGGCAGTTAGATTCCTGTTGGAACATTTAGTAAGGCTACTTCAAAATTTTGGGCCTCATCTTCTTGGGGTCTTTCTGGATATCGCTTTTGATGTCAATCATGTCAACGTTCCATTTCATGGCAAAATTACCATTAGTGTTGTGTCAAGTCTGCAATTGATCTTTTCCAGAATATGACTTCACTAACAACACCAACCACAAGTTGATCACAGCAGAATCTCTATTCATACCTCAGATGACTGTCCTGAAGAAATACTACCTACTAGGTATTCTGTAGGCACAGAGTTACCTTGCAATCAGCATGTCTATGTATAAATCTAAGGAATTCATATTTCTTGGAAATTTCCTTCCTCTCATGTGAGTTAATCTAAATTTTACTTACTAAGAATCAGAGCTTTGGCATTAGATACTTTCTTATCCATGCTCTGGTTGATACTTTCTAAACCACTTAATTTTATTAATTATTAATGAATAAAGCAACTTATAGACTCTTGCCAATTAAAATAGTAAATATTTTAGTGCTTAGTATCAGGCAAAATTTCTACAAGTGCTTCACATGTATTTTTTTGAATTCATTTCCATCAACTTTGTGAAATAGGTACATGACTGAACTTTGCCCAATGAGGAAGTTGAATCACTGACAGTGTGAAACATGGGTTCAGTCAGCTTATTTCTGGAGCCCATGACTTTTATGTATATAATATGATATTTTCATGAATACCCATTAGATTTTAACATAAAACTATGTTGGTGAGGTAGAAATATGTTTCAACAATTTTGAAGTCTAGGATTGAAGCTTTGAAGCTTTACAATCAGATCAGAAAATTATACTTTCAATAAAATAATGTCCTCAATTTGACAAAATAGAAGTGGGTGAAATAAACTGCAGACTTCTTTTAATTAGAAGAGTTACATATACCGAGTTGAAGAGTAAAAGCCACTCATTTGTCCAGATTTGTACTCATCTTGGAGATCGAAAATAGAAGAAATACATGGGGTAAAGAGAGAAGTAACAGAGAAGAAAACACTGTAGTTATGTCTGAACATAAGTGTTTCATAGGGACATAATTACTAAATTATGAATGATAACAGTTTAAGTTTTTAGCTGTGTCAATTCTAGAGGCTTCTACAATTGTCTTTCAGATTGACTGTGACAATTCCAAACCGTGGACTAAATACCTTTGAGAAAGAAGGACAGATTAAATAATAGAAGAATTTTTCATTTTCTTAAATATTTTAGGTAGATTATGTTAAGATCATGTATAAATATATTGTTTCAATATAGATGTGATAGAAAAATGAGATTTAAATTAATTTATGTTTGAATTAAGAAATATTTACTACAAAAGGTAGCCCTTTGCTATTGATTCCTGTAAAGCAATTTCCCCATTCTGGCTATCTTCTGAAGCAGTTCTGGAAGGTTCCATGCATGTCCTTAATTGTGCTGTTGTGGCTGATGTCCTGAAGTGACTCAAAATAGTCCAGTTTTTATAGTAATTTTTGATGGAGAAAGAGCCTGGAATTGTAAGATTCCATATGCAGTGAATAAGGTGGATGAGAATACGTCCTCATTGTCCTTATGCTGTCTTTCCTCTAGCTGGCATTTAGTGGTGGAATCCACTGGTACCTTTTGTTTTGCTTTTAGCCACACCTTTTAAATAATTGAAATAGAACTCCTGAAGTCTTTTAGAAGGCAGCAAGAATGGTGTCCCATGAGTGTTGAATGTGAGGGGTACTAATTAGAAGGTGTAATTGGCAATGCCTTTTATTATCACAATCCTGTTTTTCAAAGTAAGTGTTAATTACTCTAGTCACACCTGTACATAGTCTACCTTTTCAGAAGTTATTGCATGTATGACAGACTGCTCAGCTGAAACTCTCCCTACTCTCCACCCAACTCATACATCTGCGCACTCCACTACCTGTCTGTCTGTCTGTCTCTACAGTGACTCTTACCAGTACACCCTTGCAACTGGCCTGGCTTCCCACAGCTCCAACTACACGCATTGACTCAATGCAGCTCTCCTAATACTGCATCAGTGTTTTTTTTTTCAATTAATTAACAGTTACTAAGTATAATAAATATTCATATCTGTTACCACTGGTTTCTATGAGGGAGAGTAATGCTCCAGCTAAGTGCTGTCCCCACTTTGCTTGGGAAACACAGACTTTCTAGTACAAAGCAGTCCAGAGGGTTGTGAAGACTTAAAAGAAGTCTAGAAAGCAGTCTAGAGAGTTATGAAGTCTCTTAATTTTTTATAATCTGTATATATATATATGCATATTTCTATAATGGCTTAAATACTTTTATTATAAAACAAAAGAGGAGGCTAGTGTAATGTTTCACAATTCAGATACAATGATTTATGTCTTAGCCAACAACGTTACTGTGAAATGTTAGTTCTTTTAATATTGTATTTCTGTATACCTCTGCAGGATATAATATATTCCATAACATTTGCTTTGCATAATAGATAAAACATGGGTAAACATGGAAAATTTTGTAAATGTTGTCTCCTTCAATTTGCTTTGTATTATTAATTTATATATTTTGTTATCTAAGTAATTATGGGGCTGGGGAAATGGCTCAGTGGCATAAGCGCCTGACTGGCATGCGCAAAGTCCCATGTTCAACCCCTGGTACCACAAAAAAAGTATTTATGTCTTTAATACAGCGTGAAATGGCCCACATATAACTTCCAAATTAAATGTAAATACTAGGAAAAAGAAATCCTATGTTGTGTTCACGTGGGCAGCTCGATGTGAAAAACAGCTTTACACTAAGGACTGTGGTGGGCTCAAGGTGGCTTCACGATTTGTGGGTGCAGGTGTCCTCGGCACGGTGCCTGGGCCTCCTATGACTTTCAACAGCCACCACGAAAAATCTAAGGACTTGAAAATATGAGGATTGTTACATTTTAGAGAGATGTTTGAGACCTTTGCCAGCTGCTGAAGCAGAAGCAATTAAAAATACAGTGCCAGGAAGACTTTAGGAGAGCTGTCGGATCTTGACATTATGCAGTTATGTAATTGTCATACCTCAGGTGCATGCCAGAAAAGAGTAGTTGAGGATTAATCAGAAAATCTCTATTGTTTAATTTCTCCAGTTATGAGTAACTCTGCCAAGCCTAAGGTGTGCTCATGCTGTTCATCAGAAAAGTTAAAACCTTTATACAATTAATCTATGACAGTTGGAGCATCTTTTCATGCAGCATGGTTATGAGCAGAAGTGCTTTTCCCAGTTTACCTCTCAGCACAGCTCGTGTCATCCAGATTTCTGTAATTGCAGCCTCCCAAGCCTGCTCCATACACACCTGCTTCTTTTCTGTGGTCATGCTGTTTTATGCTTTGGAAGTTTGCTTCATTTGTTCCTTAGTTTTTTTTTTTTTCTTTCTTTCAGTGACGTCCTGAGGTCCTGTATGAGTACTTGCCACCGTCTCTGACAAGATCTGGCTTTGATACTGTGCAGTTGTACACAAACATAAGACAATATTTATAAAATATTAAACTGATGGCAATTATTGGGAAGATTAGAAAACAATATCTATCCATCAATCACCTACCACCTATCATGTATGTAATATGGAAACAAGTAATACCAGAGTATGCTTTAAAAATAACACTTACATATTCCAAGAAAGCAGAGTATACTTAAGTCTGGATACTAAATTCTAGATTATAGCAATAAGTGTACCAAAAATTTATCCAAATATTTGGTTTTATCAACTGAATTATTATCTATGAAATAGAAGAGACTACATAGTATGCATGTTCTGTCTCTAACTTCTATACAAAATATTCAGAGATTCAAAGTTCATTATAGATCTTGCATGGTGGAACATGTATGCAATCTGAGCTCTCTTGAGGGAGGCTGAGGCAGGAGGATCACTATGAGACCAGTGACAGGGCAGCGTGGCTATAAAGTGAGTTCAAGGCCAGCCTGAACTGCAAACTGAAACTCTGTCCCTAAAAGAAAACCAATAAGCAAAATAAAACCAAAGTTTATTATATGCCTGTTGTAAGTAAGCTACTATTCCAGTAAATTTCACAAACATTTTGCTACCCTTTCAAAAGAGTATAAAGATGAAAAAAAATCTCATTAGCACACTGCCTGTAGGCTTCACTCCAGATCTCAGGATGATATGTTCTTTAATATTAGTAAGTTATTTTTTTATTTTACAAATATTAAATACTGGTTACATATACAGGCAAATAGCAGCTGAACTGGAACTGTAAGTCTTATAACTAAATGGTAATAAAAATTTTGAAGCTAGGCACAAATTCATAGGATGTTTACTATTTCTAGAAAAGAAACATTTTTGACAATTCATGAGCTTTAAAATGTAGCATAAATAGAAACATGTTTCTTTCCTCCACCTTATGTGATTTGTCTTCACTTTGAAATAAACAAGTGGATATAGCTAACTTTCCAAGTGGAATAAAGAATTTTAAATGCGTATTAGACGTTAACACTAACTTGGTATTTTGTGAGAATTGTGTGTTATTAGTTATTTTACAGGTGCACACCTAAGTCTCACTTACACACTATGAACTTAACAGTATCTTATCTGTATTCCAAATACTCTTATTTTCTAATATATATATATATTTTTTTTTCTAATATATGTATGTATTAGAAAATAAGAGCATTCAGAACCATATATAAAATGGTTCTAAAATATGGTTTATAAAAGCTTTTGGGAAAATTATCTGCTATGGTATCCAATATGTTTTAAATACGTGTACATGTAAAAAAATAAACTAATTCTTGTCAAAAATTCCTCACAAAAAATGTCTGAACAAAAGAGAAAATAATAAATTTACATGTGAATTTTAAATGTATTAATTTTCCCTTCCAAAATACCTAAAAACACTAGATGCCAATTCCAGTTAGGGTGATGACTTTGCTTTATTTAATTCTAATAATTTGGTTATAGGAGATTATGCTTCTTTCAGTTCCTCTGGAACTAGCTAATACAACTTATTAAAAATATTTATAACAAGATAATGACTAAGTATAAATGTAAAGAACTCTATCATGAAAATTTTTATAATTCTAAAATTATCCCTGTAGACCACATGATAATTATGAATAATAAAAACTCTTTAAAGTATATAAGGATTAATTTTTAACTGTCTGAAATATATTTACACATGGGTTTTAGAGTCTTCTTGTGACAGAATTGATTTTATTAATTTATTGGATATTTCTCTTGTTTTTTTCAGTTTTTTTGATGATAAATAGAATAACTTATCAGAAGCATTTAAAAGCTAAAGATAAGTGTATTTAATTGCTGTCTTTTGTATATAAGGAAGTAGTCTTCCTATTTATTATTTATTTCCTAATGAATGTTTCTGTTTCTGTAGTTACATCTCAGAATCATTTAGTGAGTATACTACCTCTCTGGCTGATAAGATGGGGGCAGTGACCAGGAGTACTTTAACCCCTCTCATCCTGCTATCCAACAACAGAGGAAATCTCATTGAAAGTATTATATATTCAAGGGTATTACTCAGTATTTTGGGATTATCTAATATTGATGAATGAACTTAAAGAAAATGTTTTTAATTATCTATACTTTGTTTAATCCATGGGAAAAAGTCTACTATTTAATGCTCAATATAGCTGATGGCCAGTGTGGAAAACCTATTACATAACATAGCTATATTATAGCAATTAGTTGTCAAACACATAAGAGGAAAATTTTGGATTGAGAAAATAAACATACTTGTCATAGCACTTACCTAAATCCCTCCCTATATTTTACTATTCATCATATTGGTCAACACAGAAAAATTCACAAGACTGGCAAAAATCAATGAGGTTTTTATTTTTATTTATTTACTTCTTTGTATTTAGTACAGAATGTACAGGGTAACACTACATAGATTGGACTAGTAGTGATCCTCCTGTTTTCAGCCTCCCAAGCACTGGGATTACAGGCATGTGCCACCATGCCCAGTCTCAGTCACTTTCTCAGGGCACCCTGGGGGCTGGGCCAACAAGATATGTGGTGCGGGGGATCGAACATGGGTCCCTGCACTCTGCTTATGCAGTTGCTTATTGGTTTGTGTGTCTGATGTATTTAGTACAGGGTCTCACCACACACTGATCCTCCTGTTTGCAGCCTCCCAAGTGCTTTAGTGCACTGAGTTATCTGGATGGCCCTGAGATGTTATTGCTGAAGAGGAAATATGAACTGGGTATAATGAAAAATACCAGCAGCTACATTAAAGTGAAAGCTGGCACTTAGGTAGAACTTATTATGCGAGCTATTTTTCTTACAGTGAAAAGGAGCAAAGAATGATGTGGAGGCTTGTCATGATCCGCTGTAGAATTTTCAAAGAAAAGAAAAATAGCAAGGTTACAAAGAAATTAAATTCTGCAAACGTCATTGGTCCAGATTTTTTTCCTACTGTCACAGGGATCACTTAAGAGGTAATGTTCCTCTTATTACCTTAAGAGGTAATATACTAAGCTAACAGTAATCCAAAATCTTAAAGCTCTGAGTAGCTCTCTGGAGCTGTGAATCTTTAAATGATTGTATAAAATTATAATCACACAGAGATATTGGGACTTACAGCCCATGGGTAGCTTGAACAACCATAGTGACACTACCTAAAAATCAAAGGAAAGTGATGAGTATTAGAGAATATAATTTAGTAAGAATCTATTTTACACATGCAACAAATTTTATATGACATGAATTTAAAAGACAATAAGAAGATAAAATATTTAACAAATGATGGAGAGAAATTGGGAAAAGTAAGAAGAACAAAAAATGAAGTAGACAAATACTCAGTAGAATCTAAACGCTCAACAAAGCAATGTAAAACAGAAGTAATGGTTCAGAAAATGGAATTTATGATTTGGAATATCTTCTTCTTTTTTGTCTTTTTATTAGCATGATATCAGTTTTGTTTTGGCTTTGTAATACTCAGTGTTCATTGCAACATTGTTTCTTTTTTAGGTAATTTTATTGAGAAACAAATAGCAATGAGACAGTTTCAAAACTGGTTAGTAGGACAATTATAATAATTAATGCATTGCATATTGTTATCTTTGTAATAGTTATTCATAGTATAAGATGCAGACATGATATCTTGTCCAAACACTATTAGTACAAATATTCCTTCTCTTTGAATTAAGAGAAAGTAGCTGTCTATCTGTCCTAATTAGTGTATACAGATACCAAATGCTCCCTCATTTATATACTCCCTTTGTTTAGTTTTGTCAGAGATATGTATTCTATTGTCATTTAAATGTTATAGTGCAAGAATTCAGAAAAATAATCCAATATCGTCCAGTAGTCCATAATAGTAGCGGGTTTTCCATAAGACTGGCAATGTCAGAAGTTGTTGACTTGAGCCTTTTACAGTTCAGCATATTAATATGGGTTTACTTTTTATACCTCGTTTTTATACTTTTCTGCTGGATGGTTAAGACCAAGATAAAGCAAGACCTATATAACAAGAAATGTAACTTCTATATCTGATAAAGTCAGTCAAATCCCCTCAGGATTTATCCTGAGACCCTGTACCTCACATTGTAGATCCTTTGTCAGTGTCAGCCATGTGGATGAGTTACGGTCATTGCTTGACCAATTTGCTCTCTGTGAAAGCCTGAGAGAATGTTTTCTTGTCATGTGACTCACCTTAGGTGCATTATCCATTGTATATCACTTTCCTCTGTGGCCCCATAATCTCCTTGATCAAAAATTCGGGACACCACTGAGTCACAGGATGTTGCAGGACACATTCTCTTATGTCCTCAGAAACTCGAAGCCTTCATATATAAGTGAATGCCACTTGAGGATATACTCATAAGTCAAATAAACCAGACCCACATGTGTATAGTCTCCTGACTGTAAGAACTAAAAAGAAGATATAAAAATTGAAAGGTATTACACAACTAAATGGAAAGTGATAACTTAAAGATTAAACAACAAAGAGAGGGCAAGGAGAAAAGCTAGGAAACATGACAAGGGCAAAGCCATACATTTATATGCACAAGAAGGTTAAGGTAATGGTTCTGAGACTCTTCAGCAGGGATTTGAAACTAGCAGTTAATTGCTAGGATTCTCACCCTGACTAACTACATATGCTGATGCCTGTGAACTAAGCAACTGCACTAAAGATAGCAATGTGTAATACTAGGGTCATACTTGGAGTGCCTGTCATTCTGGCCTTGTAAATGCATACTGCTTGTCATGTCATATGAACTATTACTATACTGTCTCTCAAGTAAAAGTTTGTTTAAAAAACAAAAGGGTAAGAAATGAAAACAAGAGACAAAAAAAATAGCATAAGACTGTTCTGTTACAGCACTGAATATGGTTAGATTTCTAAATTTCTGTGTAAATATATGTAATTGTTTATTCCTATTTTTTAAACTTTTAAAATTTTTTTCTTTGCAATATTGTTCTGACAGCTTTAATTAATATATTACCCATTATTATATGGTCTGAAAATCATTGTTTTTTATCTATTAGCCATAGTATCACTAAAACAAACACAAATAGACAAAGCAGGGTTTGTCTAGCAGAATTGAAGGCTATTGGTGTCATTATGTGTGCTAACTTTCATTTGTGAAAGAAGTCTACACAATTTGAAATAAAAGAAATTATCAGTTACTATGCCAAAATCTTATCAGTGAATTAAATGTGTATTACTGTTTGGAACTGTATTTATTCATTGTTGATATGTTTTCCAAAGCAGTAACTTTTTAGCTCTGATCATCATAAAGTTCTTTCAGAAAGTTATTTTTAATAGAAAATGGATTTGGAGCAAAAATAATAGGTTCGTTGTATTAAGATATAAGAAACAAAGTTTTTCAAAAAGTTTATTTGTTGTGTTTTCAAGTGACACCATACTAAATATGGTGGGAGAGACAGCTCAGAGCTCGAAAGTATCTGCTCAGGCAAATCCAGGCAAGCGCACAGGGACCATGGTTCAATGCGAGGCAGCAAATGCTGTGCCAGTCCCTCCAAGGGCTGGCTGAGCTGCCCCCCAATCATAGTAATAATGAAATGCTGAAGAAAGTTCCTTTAGGTTATATCATAGTTCCACTAGTGATTACTAAATTGTTATTGTTATTATTTAAGATATTAGGAAAATAATATATAAACAACCTTGAAGATTTTACTTTGTTCTATCATGTTAATCTCATTATTCATAAGTATTTTT
>NW_004524694.1:8942481-8949725 GCF_000260255.1 Octodon degus | reverse complement strand
GTTAGCTAGGGGTTTATCGATTTTATTTAATCTTTCAAAGAACCACCTTTTTGCTTTTTTAATTCTTTGAATTGTTTTCTTCATCTCAGTTGAATTAATTTCTGCTCTAATCTTTATGATTTCCTCCCATCTTTGGGCTCTGGGTTTGGTTTGCTCTTCTTTTTCTAATTGTTGAAGGTGCAGCATTAGGGTATTGATTTGTTTGCGTTCTGTTTTCCTAATGAGTGAGTTCACAGCTATGAATTTTCCTCTGAGAACTGCATTCATCGTATCCCATAAATTCTGATAAGTTGTGCTTGAATCTTCATTGAATTGTAGATATTGTTGAATTTCTTATTTAATTTCATCTGTGACCCATTGGTTGCTGAGTAGGGTTTCATTTAATTTCCATGTATTTAAGGTTTTTTTCTAATTTCTTTTGTCATTTATTCCCAGTTTCATTGAACTGTGGTCAGATAATGTGCATGTGATATTTTCTGTTTTCTTACATATACATAAGCATGACCTATGGACCAGTATGTGGTCTATTTTAGAAAATAACCCATGTGCAACTTAGAAAAATGTATATTCAGCTGTCTTTGGGTGGAACACTCCGTATATGTCCACCAAGTCCATTTGTTTCAAGCTGTGGTCCAGTTCTGTTATTTCTTTGCTAAGTTTTTGTCTGGTTGACCTATCTTTTGGAGATAAGGTGGTGTTAAGGTCTCCTGTTAAAATCATGGTATTGAATATTCGATTTTTCATGTCCTTTAAGATTTGCTTTATATATTTGGGTGCTACCGTGTTTGGTGCATGCATATCTATGAGTGTTACCTCTTCCTCTTGAATTTTTCCCCTAACCAGTATATAGTAGCCCTCTTTATTTCACTTGATCATCATTGGTTTGAAGTTGAGACTGTCTGATAATAGGATTGCTACCCCTGCTTTTTGCTGAGGTGCTGGGGCGTGTAGTATTGTGTTCCATCCTTTGACTTTCAGTCTACAAATGTCTTTATGAGTTAAATGTGCTTCTTGTATACAGAATATTGTTGGTTTTTGTTTCCTAACCCACTGTGCCAGTCTATTTCTCTTAATTGGTGAATTGAGTCCATTTACATTGATGGTTAGAATTGAGATGTATTGACTTACGGTTGCCATGTTATTTACTTGTTGTCGTTTACTCCTTTTTCTCCTGTGTTTAATTGCTTGCCCTATTTAGTTGGTTGCTTCTGGTCTCATTCGTGGAGTTCTGATCATTTTGGTCCCTCTCTAGAACATCTTTCAGTAGCTTGTGTAGGGTTGGCTTTGTCATCATGAAATTCTTTAGCTGTTCTTTGTCATGAAAGTATTCCACTTCTCCATCAAACTTGAAAGAGAGTTTTGCAGGATATAGTAGTCTGGGCTGGAATTTGTTTTCATAGAGGACTTAAAGTACTCTGCTCCATGCTCTTTTTGCCTTCATGGTTTGTGAAGGGAAGTCAGTCATAATTCTGATGGGTTTTCCTTTGAATGTGATCTGCTTCTTTTCTCTAGCGGCTTTCAGTAGATTATTTTTGTGCTGAATTTCTGGGTTCTTGACTATTATATATGTTTTTCCTTGGGTTGAGGTTACTTGGCGTTATGTATGCTTTGGTTATCTGAATGTCAGATTGTTTCCTCATATTTGGGAAGTTTTCTGCTATTACTTCTGCGCATATTTTTTTAATGTCATTTGTATTGACTCCTTCTTTCTCATTGATGCCTATTAGTCTCACATTGTTCATCTTTGCATCATCCTTTAGGTGATGGATTATTCTTTCCTGCATCCTCATTGTTTTTAAGAGATCCTTTCTTACCTTTTCACTAGCTGCACCAGTGTCTTCAAGATCTGAAATTCTTACTTCACTTTCTCTCAAATGGTTTCGCAAGCTTGTGATTGAGATTTCAATTTCCTCTCTATCTCTTTGACTCTGCCTCGTGCGATCTATTTCTTTCCTGTATTGCTCGTTCAAGGAATCCGTCATTTTTCTAATCTCCTCTATTTTTTTAATCAATGTCTTCTTTAGAAGCAGTTATAAATTCTTTTACTGCAGTGTTTTTTTCAGATTGGGTTTCCTCCCTATGTTTCTGTAGTTGCTTCTTACTTCAGATGCTATGAGTTCTGAGAATTTTTCTTTTATTTCAGAAAAAAAATTGTGCTCTGAGTTCCTCTATAACTTTCTGCTATTGCTGGTTTACTATTTACACTATTAATTCATGCATTTGAGCCAATCTAGTGTCCTCTGCACTTGTTCTGGGTGGGCATTGGTTTTCCTCCCTATGTTTCTGCATTTGATTCTTTACTGCAGATGTTATTAATTCAGGGATTTCTTTTTTTATTTCCATTCTGAGTTTCTCTATATATTTCTGCAGCTGTTTCTTTATTTCAGAAGTCATTGAAACATTGCTTTCAGCTGTGTGATTACCAATTTGTTTTGTGTTAGTGTCCTCTGCACTTGTTATGGGTGGGCTTGGATTTTGAGGTTGCATATTGTTCCTTCTCTTCATTTTGTGTAGCACTGTCTTCTGATTTTTATTGTAGATCGGTGTAGTTATAACCTTATCACATACTGAAGTTCAGGTGTAGATCTACAAAATTTGGATTTATCCAGCTGTGCTTGGCTTGGGTCTGGCTGCTGTGCTCAGCTCCTTCCCTCTGCTGCCTTTGAGGGTGAACCTGTTGTGGCCCTCTGGCAAGATTTTCTGCCTCTGACTAGCTGGGTGGTTCTGTCCTCTACACTGTCTGCAGGGATTGCAGCTGCAGGGTTATACCCCAGGCCTGTATGTCATGTCTGAGCTGAGTCTGGAGGGGACAAGGTATAGTAGCGGGGAGAGGCAGCTCTCCCCCACACTCACCGTGTCTGGGTTAGGACTGGGTCTGGGGGTTCCCGGAATGCAGCTGAAATTCCTACTTGGAGGGCAGCGTGGGGGAGGTGCTGCGGAATGGTGGAGGGTGTCCCAAAGTGGTGGAAGAGGGTCTCACCAGAGCTGTTCCTCGGCTGGGACCAGCAATAGGTCCCGCTGGGGCAAGATAGCAGGAAGTTTTCCCATACACTCACCATACCTGGGCCAGGACTGGGTCTGGGGGTTCCCAGAATGCGGCAGAAATTCCTACTCGGCGGGCGGGGTAGGGGAGGTGCTGCGAAGTGGTGGGGGGCATCCCAAGGGGGTGGAAGAGGGTCTCACCCACACAGCACCTGGGCTGGGACCAGTAATAAGTCCCGCCAGAGCAGGGTAGCAAGAAGCTCTCTCACACACTCACTGGACCTGGGCCCTGTGCTCCTGTTTTAACAGCATTATTTTATATACAATTGTAAACTGACTTCTTCATTTGAATATTATATGAGTTTTTCAAATTTAACATATTCAGACTAAAATTTAAAATTTTATATGTGGTTTTATTCTTCCCACAAGAGGCAAAGTACATGACTTAATTACCTTCCTTCAAAACTCAACAAGCACTCCATCAACTTCAACTCTCAAATCAAAGTAAGTTGACCCTCTCACCCAGTATCTTAGTCCAAGTTAAAAAAAAATCCTTGCTTTCTGAACTATTGTAACAAATTATTAATTTCTCTTTTACTTCCATTATTTCCCACATTTAGTCTGCTTCTTAAGATATATGTATAAATCTACACTGATGTAAAATTTTGTGTGTTTGTTTCTTTGGTTTTCTGTCTATTGTTTGAGTTTTTTCCTATGAAAAGAGTTCTTGATGCCTAATGGAGACTAAGGCATAGGTTAGTTACATAATACTGAATGAGTTTCTTACATATTTTTAGATAATTGTTTTAATATGTAATTATGCATAAATCAATAAATACATTATAGATAGTAAAGTTATAATAATCAAGTGAGAGGCAAAGAGACAAAAATGACAGAATAAAAGGAAGAAAATATGTTTATTTATAGCAAAATAATTTAGAAATGTCAAAATTAAGAAAATACTTCTAAAATATTTAAAAAATACTTATCAACACCCTAATATTGGTGGCATATGAGGCACAAATGAATAGGGAAGATATACAAATACAGTTTGATGTAGACATTTTTACATTGACAAAAATGAAAATTCAGGCATAAAGCTCAGGTATCATAAAATAGTCAATCAAAAAATGACAGATAAATTTACCAGGAAATTTAATAAATTCTAGAAATGTGGACAATGTAAACATACCCACAATTATATTGCCTAAAACTTCTCCCACTGTGAGGAATAATTATTCAATTGAAAATTTGGCAATTAATATATTAAAAAGAACATTTAAAAAATAACACTGTCTTATCAGTATTTTGTTTTTTATCAAAAAGATAAGCAAATTGCTATTCATAAAATTATAAGTGATTTCTTTCCCTTTTTTCATACCTCTTTCATGTAAAATTATTTGAAAATCAAAGTAATTTTTGTTTCAAAAAATATTTAGATACTCATATTTGCGTCTAGTTTCTTTCACCGTTTAACATCTCTTTTTTGTGAGAGCTGAATTCACTCTACTGGATGAATCCGAATTTGTGAAACACTTAGGTCTGGGTTTCCTTAATCCCAACAGGATTTCTCTGTCACTTACTTTCTTGAGATCAAGATACATGGGAAGAGATTGTGATAACTCTTATTCGGTCACATGTCTACTTTTTTTTTTTTTTCCCATTACTCTTTTTAGAGGCCAAAGTAATATAATTAGTCAAGATTATTTTCAAGGTACACACACTTGACTCTAAGATAGTTTAATTACTGAATGGGTTTCTGCCATATTTTAATTACTGAAATATAATAACATAAATAAATAGAAAATAGAACCAATTAATAAGAAATTATAGTATTCTATGGTGAGATAGGATAGCATATTTTGTGAGGACCCAGTTCAAACCTTAAACTCTTCATTTATAAGAAAAGAATGATCATCTTTTGAAAAATACTATGGGAGTGCCCAGAAGATATTTTAAATTAATGTAAAATGTGGATAGTAAATATATTTTTAAATGTTATACATTGCAAATGTAAAAAAATTATTATACTGATACCAGCTTGTGCACTGAAAAGGGAGACATATTCATATTCTTAGCATAAGATAAAATTTTCACTTGTCTATTTTAATTTTGTATGAAAACTCTTCAGAAAAGCCAATAAGATATAAAACTAAATTCAATTTCTCCCCTGGAGAAAACTACACTTAAATAACAATATGGAAAGTAATATTATCACTCTCTTTTTTATACATATTTATTTCTATTTATATATAAATAGATGGATGTTGTTACTAGGTAAGATTTAGGGCAAACTATATTAACTAATGTTAAAGTGTATTTCAAGTATATTCCATTGAAAAGTTGAGTGTCCCAAGATTTTGAAAAAGTTTAAGCCTAACCATAAGCCTGAGGACTTAAAATGGTTTTATGATTGCAGTAAGAGTTGTAGTGCATGCACTCAATCAATGTTTAGGCTGTATGTCAACTTAACGTGCTTTATATTTATGAAAACCTAACAGATAATTGCCTGTTGCTTCAGTAGAAGATAATATATTCTTTCTGGTGAGAGCTACAGTTGCTGGATGTATGTAATAATCTGTAAATTAGGGTGAAAATCTTGAAGGTTTGAACATTATTTTAATACTTGTAGAAACAATAACAAGGATAGACATCATTTATTAATATTATCTTGGAATTTTAATTATGAAATCATGAATAATTATAATTTTGGGGTATTTGTAGATTGGAAACTCACTGAACTAGTGCTTCTTAAATTTTATTTTTTTTTCTTCTAAATTTAATAGGATTTAAAATAAAAGGAAAATAATGTATTTGGAAAATATATATTTTTAAACTTTCTTTGTGAGAATTAGGGACAAATTTGGTACAACTGTGTTTTCTGATGTTTATTAATATTAAAACTAATCATTGAACTTTTGTATGTAATTATCACACATAATATAATGCATGACTATTTTTGTGTTGAAAAGACTATATCTATAATGGTATTTGCATTGACTTATTCTGTGGAATTATTTTTTAAATATAATTTTATTTTTTAATTAATTTTATTAATAAAGAAATAGCCATGAGACAGTTTCAAAACAGATTAGTAGGACAGATACAATAATTAATTCATTGCATATTGTTGTCTTTGTAGTAGTTATTCAGAATACAAGATGCAGACATGATATCTTGTCTAAGCACTATTAGTACAAATTTTTCTTCTCATTGAACTAAGAGAAAGTAACTGTGTATCTATCCTACTTTTGCACATACATATATATTTTTTCACTGCAAAATGGTTCTTCATTTATATTCCCCTTTTTGGTTTAGTTTTGTTAGAGAAAGGTATTCCATCGCCATTTAAATATTGTAGGTGCATGAATTCAACAAAATAATCCAATAAAGTGCTCGCTTCCGCAGCACATATACTAAAATTGGAACGATACAGAGAAGATTAGCATGGCCCCTGCGCAAGGATGACATGCAAATTCGTGAAGCGTTCCATATTTTTAGTTCAACATATCAATACTTGATGAAAAATACCTGTTCCATATTATGCCTAAGATGTTTGATATGCAGACAGATAGTGAGATTAAGCTTAACAGCCTAGGTTGTATGGTAATAGCAATAAGCTTGACTTCTGGATGGTTAACAACCTAAGTTTGCAGACAAAAATTAGAGAAAAAGAAGGGCTGAAAGGAAAGCCAACATTTTGACCTTAACCTTCTAAGGTCAATTAAGACTCAGGACATATGAGAACTTGTACTGCAATGTCCTGTAACTCAGTAGTGTCCCAAATTTTCTGATCATGGAGATTATGGGGCCAAAGAGGAAAGTGATGGATGATGTAGAGTGTGCCTAAGGAGAGTCACATGGAGAGAAAACATTTTCTCAGGCTTTCCCAGGGAGCACATTGGCCAAGCAATGGCCGTGACTCATCCCCATGGCTGACACTGACAAAAGGTTCTACAATCTGAAGTACAGGATCTCAGGATAAATCCTGAGGGGATTTCACTGACCTTATCAGTCCCAAAAGCTACAACTCTTGTTGCATAGGTCCTGCTTTACCTTGTTTTTAACCATCCAGCAGAAAAGTATAAAAATGAAATAGAAGAAGTAAAGCCATGCTGTTATGTTGAGCTGTAGGTGACTCAGGTCAACAATTTCTGACATTGCCTGTCAAGCAGAAGACCCAATACTATTATGGGATACTGGACTCTTAGAATATTTTCCTGAGTTTACACACCTATAATATTCAAATAATGGAACTTAAC
>NW_004524694.1:8940211-8942381 GCF_000260255.1 Octodon degus | reverse complement strand
AACCATGAATCTAAAAATAATGTTTAAAAAATGCATATTTTAATTTTTAAATATAGAATAAAGGACATATTTTGCTACTAAATTTTAGTTAGAATTTCCATTAAATTTTATATTGCTATAAAATACAATATCATATAAATATAAAATATACATATAAATATGAATTTCTAAAAAATCTTATGTGTTTCTTCATTTCAGAGATACATGATCATAATAAAACTGAGCAAAATATTAATATAAAGTATTTATATGCAATTGCTATGATTCACATTTATTCCATATAAACTTCTATTTGACGTGGTTGTGAAGGTAAAAGCGATAGGATTATCAAATTTTGCAGACTGGGTGCAGTGGTGTGTGCCTGTAATCCCAGCTGTTGGGGGGGCTGTAAACAGGTGGATCACCATGAGTCTCCATGAGACCCTGAACACCCTGCAGACCATTCCTAAAAAAAAAAGAAAAGAAAAGAGAAATAAAAAACACAAATTTTGCTGTGGGACATTTCTCATATTTCTTTTCTTTTCTTTTTTTTTTTTTTTTCAGAACTGGGGATTGAACTCAGGCCTTTGCGCTTGCCAGGGAAGCTATTATTCTGCTGAGCCGTATGCCTGGCCCTACATTCTTACTATGTCTATATGGAGCAAGACTATGCCACTGCTGACAGAAATAAGTGCAATATTACTTCTATTGCTTCCTCTCAAAATATACAAATAATCTGAAGATATCAAAAATAAAGTGAGGGGCTGGGGATATAGCTCAGTAGAATAAGCGCTTGCCTTGCAAGGGCCTATATATATATTATATATATTATATATATATAATAAAGTGAGATATTTGTTGGTATTATTTTAATAAAGGGGAGTTGATTAAACAGAAACCGAATACGTGGTTCTTGGAGTCAGTGATGAACTCTGACAATTGTAACCACTACTCCACTACTTCACGGAATTTTTTCTCAATTGCTCTATTTTTTTGATATTGGTTTTGCAAGTAATCATTGAAATTTCAATCCCACTTTAATTATGCCAAATAATTAGTTACCAACCCATTGACTTTGTATAATATTTTCTTTACTTTCAAAAATATATTTCATTTTTATATATTTATATATGTAACTGTATATGCTTACATTTATACTTTTGCTACTACATTTTTCTGTAATTTTTCATTCTTTTGGGGAGAATATTTTGTGACAAATTAACTATTTCCCCTTCACGGTATTTCATCACCATTGATTCTCTATACCAGATGATCTGCTAGGTTTATACAGAGATTCCAAGATCAATTACTCGCATGCATTCACTTGAGTACGCAAACGATTTCGACTAGGCTGACCATACCTTTTGCTTGATTTTTTAAGCTAACTTTGCAGATGACAGTTTTCTTGGTTTTCTTTATCCTCTTGCCCACTCTTATTTACTGCTTGATTTCTAAAAATTGTCCTTGTATATATTCCGTGGTCTTATCCAACCCATTGACTTCAATATCTTTATATATTAATCATTTCCTCTAAAAGTACAGCTCCCTTCCTGTGCTCCTATTTATTTTATTTTTCCCCATAATTTTATTGATGAACAAATAGCAATGAGACAGTTTCAAATCAAATTGGTAGGATAGTTGCGATAATTAACACATTGCATACATTCTACCTAGTGGTTAATTGCTGTACAAGATGCAGACATGATATCCTATTATGAACACCATTAGAACAAATCACTCTATCCATTAAGAGAAGGTCACTATATATCTATCTTAACCACTTTGAATACACAGATACAAAATGGACAATCATCTGTATACCCTTTTTATGTTAAGTTCCGTTATTTGAATATTATAGGTGTGTAAACTCAGCAAAATGTTCTAAAACAGTCCAGTAGCCCATAATAGCATTGGGTCTTCCGCTTGCCTGGCAATGTCAGAAATTGTAGACCTGAGTCTCCTACAGCTCAACATAACAGCATTGCTTAGCTTCCTCTATTTTGTTTTTAGACTTTTCTGCTGGATGGTTAAGACCAAAGTAAACCAGGACCTATGCAACAAGAGTTGTAGCTTTTGGGTCTGAGAAGGTCAGTGAAATCCCCTCAGGATTTATCCTGAGATCCTGTACCTCAGACTGTAGAACCTTTGTCAGTGTCAGCCATGTGGATGAGTCACGGCCATTGCTTGGCCA
>NW_004524694.1:8938104-8939882 GCF_000260255.1 Octodon degus | reverse complement strand
GCAGCCCTCCTTTTTCTCTAATTTTCATCTGCAAACTTAGGTTGTTAACCATCCAGAAGACAAGCTTATTGTTATTACCATACAACCTAGGCTGATAAGTTTAACCTCATTATCTGTCTGCATATCAAATATCTTAGGCATACTATGGAACAGGTATTTCTCATTGAGTATGGATATGTTGAACTTTAAGTCCCTACAGAATATGATAAAAAAACATTTAAAAATTAGAATACATTTTAAACATAGGCATAAAAAATTATATACTGCTTACGTTTACAGATAAGCCCCAAAATCTCACCATATACAACCTTGAAGCAGGACAGTCCCACAATATTCCTTTTCCTGTCTCTTGATTTCATTCACCACTGCCTTCTTCTTGAACAACCATCTGCCCAAGAGACATCATAGCAGCAACTGGAATGTCATGACAAGTAGCCCATATTCAGAACACCAGAATGACAGGCACTCCAAGCATGAAACAACTATTACAAATTACCATCTGCAGTTCAGTAGCTTAATTCACAGGTATCAGTATATATAGTTAGTCAGGTTGAGAATCTTTCCAATTAACTGTTAGATTAAAAAATCTTCTGAAGATTCTCATGATCACTGCCTTGCCCATCTTCTACATATAACTGTATGGCTTGAATTATTCATGTTTCCTACCTCTTCTCCTTTTCATCTCTTGATTAGTTAGTCCTTGAGAGCCTGCTTTCCATTTACTTCTATGATACCTTTCTATTTGTATTTCTTCTTTTGAGTTCTTATACTAGAGAGACTATACGATATTTACACATGTGTGTCTGGTTTAATTCACTCATGAGTATATGTTCAAGTGTCATCCACTTCAATATAAAAGCTTCAAGTTGATCATTCTTAATAGCTGAATAATACTCCATTGTGTAAAAATACTACATGTTTTTCAACCATTTATCAGGTGATGGATATCTTGGTTGTTTCCAAGATTTGGCTATCACAAATTGTTCTGGTATAAACATAGGCACACACATACCACTATGATACGATGTTTTCAGATCCTATGGGAAAATTCCCAGTAGAGGAATAGCTGGTTTCCAGTCCAACTTTTCTAAGGAGACTCCATACTGATTTCCGTAACGGTTGCACCAGTCTACATTCCCACCCGCAGTGGAGAAGGGTTCCTTTTCCCCACAGCCTCTCCAACATTTGTTGTTGAGTGATTTAGTTATGATAGCCATTCTTTCTGGGGTCAGACGACATCTCAATGTAGTTTTAATATGCATTTCGTGGATGGCTAGTGATATGGAGCATTTTTTCATATATTTATTCACTTCTTTAAATTCTTCCTCTGAGAAGTGTGTGTTCATCTCAGATGCCCATTTCTGGAATGGGTCTTTAAATTTTGGGGCCCTAGTGATTTTTAGTTCTTTATAAATTATACAGAGCAGACCTTTGTCTGAGTACTTATTTGTCATGATTTTTTCAAAATTTGGGGTTGCCTTTTCACTTTCTTGGTAATTTCTTTTGAAAAAACTTCCCAGTAGGAACAAGTCCCAGTTGTCAATTCTTTCAACTGTTTCCCATGCGATTTGATTTCCATCCATGAACTCTTTGCCTACCCCTATGTCTTTAAGAGTTCCTCCCACTTTCTCTTCCAGGAGATTTAGTGACTCTGCTTTAATGTTTACGTCTTTAATCCATTTTGACTTTAGTTTAGTGCATGGTGATAGACCTGGGTCAAGTTTGAGTTTTTGGCATGTAGAGAGCCAGTTTTTCCAGCACCATTTGTTAAAGAGGCT
>NW_004524694.1:8916819-8929317 GCF_000260255.1 Octodon degus | reverse complement strand
CTGGACTCTTTTAGAATATTTTGCTGAATTTACACACCTATAATATTCAAATAATGGATCTTAACCAAAAAGGGTATACAAATGAATGTCCATTTTGTATCTGTGTATTCAAAGTGGTTAGGATAGATATATAGTTACATTTTCTTAATGAATAGAGTGATTTGTTCTAATGGTGTTAGGATATCATGTCCACATCTTGTACAGCAATTATCCACTAGGAAGAATGTATGCAATGTGTTAATTTTTGAAACTGTCCTAAAAATTTGATTTGAAACTGTCTCATTGCTATTTCTTTATCAATAAAATTATAGGAAAAAATAATCCAATACAGTCCAGTAGTCCATAATAGTAGTGGATTATCCATGGAACCAACAATGTCAGAAGTTGACTTGAGCCTTTCACAGCTCAACATATTAACATGGCTTTACTTTTTATACCTCATTTTTATACTTTTCTGCTAGATGGTGAAGACTAAGATAAAGCAAGACCTATATAACAAAAACTGTAACTTCTGTATCTGACAAGGTCAGTCGCATTTTTTTAAAGGGAATACAAAAATAATAGATAAGACATTAGAAACAATACAAAATTTCAAAAAACAAAACCCAAGATGACAGGTATTCAACATTGTTTTTTATGGAGCACATTGTTGTCTTCAATGTAGTTCCTTTTATTACCAGATATAAGCATGTAAAATTGGTCGAAGTAAAAATTTTAAACATTAACCTTCAGAAAACTGATGGAAACTTTAGTGCAATTATCTTAGCTGTCCTGTGATTACACATAGTGACTTTTCCCCACTTTTTTCCTTTCTTTTCTCCTGTCCATCATCCCAATTGTTTATTCCTTCTGTGCAGTTTCTTTCCCTTTTACTGTATTGATTGTATCTTTCATATTTTATTTATTCTTTCAAGATCTTACACTAGGGAGACAATATGATGTTTATAAATGTGGGTCTGACTTATTTCACTTATGGATATTGCCTCTAGTTACATCCAATTACCTCTGAAATTCTCAAGTTTTTCTCTTTCTTTATAGCTGCATAATACTTTACTGCATACAACTATCACATTTTGTATCCATTCTTCAGTTGATGAGCATTTGGGTTGTTTACAAGATTTAGGTATGACAAATTGTGCTTCTATAAACATAGGTGCACATATAGTATGCTATTTCCAATTATTCTGGGAAAATATCCAAGAGAAGAATAGATGGTTCCAATGGGAACTCCAATCCCATTTAAAAAAAAAAATGTATTTAGTGCAGGGTCTACAGGTTCTCCATACACAGATCAGACTCAGACCCATAGTGATTCTCCTGTTTTCAGCCTCCCATGGTGGGGATTACAGCTGCACGCCACCACGCCCAGTCTCAGTCACCTCTCAGGGCACTCCTGGCACACTGAGGATCAAAGGTCGGCCACTGTGCTCTGCCTAAACAAGTGCTTTAGTCTGCTGAGCTAGCTAGTCGGCCCACTTCCAATCTCATTTATGAGGAATTTCCACAGAGCTCGTATCAGTCTACACTCCCACCAACAGAGGAGAAGGGATACTTTTCCCCACAGCCACTCCAGCATTCGTTTTTAGTTGATTTCTTTATGACAGCCATTCTTCCTGAAGTGAGATGATATCTCATTATTGTTTTAATTTGCATATCTCAAATGACCAGTGATGTGGAACTGTCTTTTATGTATTTATTCACCATTTGTGTTTCTTCCTCTGAGCAGTGTGCATTCATCTCCGATGTCCAATTTGGGATCGGGTATATAAATTTTGGAATGAAAATTTCTTTTAGCTCCTTATATGTTGTAGATAGAAGTCCTTTGTGTGAGGGACAGTCAAGTATAATCCTTTCCTAATTTGAAGGTTTTCTGTTTTACTCTGTTGGTGATTTCCTTTGATGCAAACAAACTTTTCAATAACATGAAATCCTAGTTATTAATTCTTTGAAGTATTTGCCATGCAGCTTGTTTTTTGTTCATGAACTATCTACTTGGCCCTATGTTTTCAAGAAAAGTACCTATTTTCTCTCCTAGTACATATAGTGTTTCTGCTTTAATGTTTAGATCTTTAATCCATTTTGACTTTAGTATAGTACATGGTGACAGATCTGGATCTAGTTTCAATTTTCAGCATGTGAAGATCCAGTCTTTTCAACACCATTTGTTAAAGATGCTACCTTACTTCCATTGAACATTCTTGGCCCCCTTGTCAAAGTTCAGGTATCTGTGTGTGTACTTGTGTCTTTATTTTCTAATCTGTGCTACTGAACTTGAAGTCTGTTTTTTGCCAGTACCATGGTAATTTCATCAAAGTAGGCTTGTAGTATTATTTCAAGTCAAGAATCGTGATGTCTCTATATTGCTCTTGTTGGCCAGGATGGCCTTTGCTATTCTAGGTCTTTTCTGCCTCCAAATTAATGTCAGGAATGTTTTCTCCAGATGTATGAGGTATGCTAATCAAATTTTGATCATGATTGTATTAAATCTATATAGCAGTTCTGAGAGCATAGCCATTTTCATACTGTTTGTTTTTCTTATCCATGAGCAAGTAATATCTTTTCATTTTCTGAAATTCCTCTTGATTCTCTTTCTTCAGGGTATTGTAATTTTCGTTGTATAGATCTTTTGCTTCTTTTGTTAAATTAATTCCTAAGTATGTCTTTTTTATGCTATTATGATGGGTATTGTTTCTTTAATTTACTTTCAGTCAATTTGTATGTATAGGAATGCTATTAATTTTTGGGTTCTGACTTTGTATCATGCTATGCTACTGAATTGGTTTGTTAACTCTATCAGTCTCTCGGTGGAGCTTTTGGGTCTTCCATGTAGAGTGTCAGGTTATCTGTGAATAATGATAATTTCACCTCTTCTTTTCTAATTCTTATCCCTTTTATTTCTCTCTTTTGTCTAATTGCTCTGGTTATTATTTGCAGAACTATATCGATTAGAAGTGGTGATAAATGTAAATCAATGACAAAAAAAATTGCAAAGTCCCTATGAATACATGGAAATTAAATAACACCTTCCTAATCAACCTGTGGGTCACAGTTAAAATTAAAGATGAAATTAAACAATATCTACATTCCAACAAAAATTCAGACACAACTTACTGGAATTTGTGCAATGCAATGAAAATAGTTCTCAGAAGGAAATTTATAGTGGGGAACTCTCACATTATGGAAACAGAATGAGAACAAATAAATAACCTGATGTTATACCTCCAGCCTTAGGAAAAGGAGAATAAGTCAAACCCAAATCCCAAAGAGGGTTAGAAATCATAAAGATCAGAGCAGAAATTATTGCAATTGAGACAAAAAAGAATTAATGAATAAATGAGCTGGTTCTTTGAAAATTTAAATAAAAATCATAAACCCCTAGCACACCCAAGCAAAAAGGAATGAAAAGGGTGAGATCACTACAGACCCAGTGGGAACTCAGAAGCTCATCAGTACCTACTTGCAAGGTCTTTAGTCCCATAGGATGGGAAACAGAAGAAATGGACAGATTTCTAGAGCCATACAAATTACCAATGCTGAATCAAGAAGGCATAAAATTATTGAATAACTCAATGTTGCTTATGAAATTGAAAATGTAATAAAAATAAAACTTACCAACAAACAGAATCCCAGGTTCTGATAGATTCACAGCTGAATTCTACAACAAATTTAGAGAAGATGTAATGCCAAGACTCCTCTAACTCTTCAGTGAAGTTGAAAATGAAGCAATTCTCCCTAACTCATTTCTGGAGAAAAACTCAGAGAAAGACCCAACCAAGTAACAGAATTATAGGTCAATCACCCTAATGAACATAGGTGAAAAATGATAAAATACTAGCAAATAGAATGCAGCAAAACAACAGGAAGATTATCAGTCATGACCAGGTGGGATTCCTCTCAGGGTTCCAGGGATGGTCAACCATACGTAAATCTATATGTGCAATACACCATTTCAACAGCGTCCCAAACAAAAATCACATGATCATTTCAAAAGACGCAAAAAAAGTTTTTGACAGAGTTCAACACTCGTTCATGATAAAACTCGTCAGGAAATTGGAATAGATGGTTTTGCCTCAATCTGGAAAAGCCATCTATGACCAACCAATAGCCAGCATCATTCTAAATGGACAAAAACTAAGGCTTTCATTCTAAAACCAGGTATTCTGCAGATTTAAAATGTCTCTATTACTAGCAAAATTTTCAGTGATAGCCTACATTGTATTATTCAGCACAGCCTTAGCTAAACCATGGAAAAGGGAACAAAATTATCTAAGTGTGTAGAGAGGCTTAAGGGATTTGACTCAAGCTATATCTGAGGTTCAGTGTAACGCTTCAGTAAGGTTTGACACTGCAAGGATCTGAACTAAATGAGCAAACCCAACTACAATACTATAGATCTTATGCCAGAAAAACGTACATAAGGTTGGAAACACGGTGACAAACATTATGTCAAGTTATTCTTCATTGGTGAAAGCAAGTCCAGGCTGCTTCTTAAGCAGATAGCTTCTAGCACTCTGATCCCTTTCTACCCGGGAATCACAGGGCACGTCAGTCACAATGGCTTTATGACACTAAGCAAGCATGGAGTATACTGGAGCCGCAATTCCATGCCCTGGTCACAGATAATTACTTCTTTTCATTGCACATGTAAATTTGTCTTAGGCACACTCACAGAAAGGAAACCAGGTAATCCATATGAGTCACTTAATTTTTTATTAAGTTTTTGGGTCCATTTTAAATATGAATAATGATCACTTTCACTATAAAGACTGTACATGTACAGACATGCCTTATCTTAATCCTTTTTTTAACTTCTGTTTTCTCAATTCCATCCTTTTTTCCATCTCCTTTACATAAGCTGTTCCATTTCTCTCTCTTTTCTCTTATTTTATTATTTTCCTTATACTTTCCCACACCCAGGTCCTAGTTACCCTTCAGAATTGAGCAATTTTTTTTTCCAATTTCATAATATCCAGTTTATATTCTGGTCATGATATACACTTTCTGTTTCTCACACTAAAGAAACAATGCAGTATTTATGCATGTATTTGATAATCTTGAGACATTTATAGGAAAATGAGAGTGTCTTGAAACCAGATAATCTTATAAGTACATCTATCTCTCGGATCTCACTAACTCTAGATTTTGTCTGTGAGGATGCTCTAGAGCAGGTGAAATAAAAGGACAAATTCATTCTCTTGTGCCAGTGGAGGCCTAGCAAGAACAGTAGGGAGAACATACATAAATCTCCTATTTTAAAAGTGATAATGGGGGGCCGGGAAGATGGCTCAGTAGAATAAATGCTTGCCTGGCAAGCTCAAGGGCCTGAGTTCAATCCCCAGTTCTGCCAAAAAAAATAAATAAATAAAAATAAATTGTTAAAAAAAAAAAGTGATAATGGGAGACGGAAATGATAAAGTTTGCTGCCCCCTAGGGATTCTGAGATCTTACTGGGAAATATTTCAAAGTATCTCCTCATTAGAAATGAAAATACTGGGCCATGGAGATAGTTCAGTGGTCCAAGTGCCTGCCCAGGCAAGCACTTGGACCCAGGTTGAATCCCTGGTACCACACTCTGTGCTGTCCTGGGGTGCTGAGCTGGCCACCAAGACTGGGCATGGTGGTGCATGCCTGTAATTCAGCACTGGGGAGGCTGAAACAGGAGGATCACCATAAGTCAGAGTGCACAATGAGAACCCGTACCAAACACATAAAGTAAAGTAAAATACAATTTAGAAAAATGAAAATACCTCCTTTGGTTTAGCCAAATAGCTCTGCGGATTAAAGCGCCTACTTGGCAGGGGCTAGGGTTCTATACCTGGGGCTGTGTGCCAGTCCCACCCCCAGGGTGCGCCAAGACAGCGATTAAGACTGAGCATGGTGGCAGGCACCTGTAATTCCAGTTCTTAGGAGGCTGTAAACAGGCGGATTACTACGAGTCCAATCTAGTACCCCAATACCCTGTACACCCTTTCCTAAAATGCAAATAAATAAATAAATAAATAAATAAAAATAGAGCCTCTTTTACTTTGCCCTAATACAATACCAAACCTAAGGTATAGATTCTTCCAAGAACTAAATACATAGTCATAAATGTAGATATCTTTTTTTTTTTCAACATAGTTTCATCTCTTCTCTGTAGTGGGTGTAACCACACCCACACTTTTGTCCTAGAAATTCCTCCTGCAAAGAGGAATTTCTTTGCAAAGCTCATTTGTTGAGACATCATCCTACTCTCAAGATGCTACAAAGAGTGTAAGAGCCACACCTGATGTCTGAGCTGGGCCAGCTCAAGGTAAGGAGTTGTCGTAACTTCTCATCTTCAGATGACAGCTTTCATTTTCAACTGACTTGGGAAAAAACTAACAAACAAACAAACAAAAATCTCCACAGTTCTCATTAAACCACAGCCAGTTTTAGAATTTCTAGTCCTTAAATTTCCTTTCATTGTTGGCCACAAGAAAATAAATGTTACGTTTAATCTTTCTAAAGGCACCCAGTAACAAATATTATTATTAATATTTACCACCTTTGTCCCCAGAGCTAGAAATTTGTCGTGGAGTTGCCTGTAAAACTTTCACCAGGATTAGTTTAACCACATTTTTTTGTATTATGTGGGCACCTGAGTGCCCACTTTATGCATCTAAAATTGAAATTTCCTTTCCTGTAACTGCCTGGATGATTTGCTAATGTTGTATATTTTAGGCATATTTTATGGCAAAAAATTACCTTGTTAGCTTAAATGGCATTGTGATGGAGAGGAACCAAACTGTCTCAACAGTTTCTAAAATGCAGACTTATTTCTTACTAGTGTTGCCTATAGATTTTGAATCCCTTTTTCTTTTTTACATTATTCTTTCTTTTTCTCCATACCATATCCAGGATGGCTAACATATGATCCACTTTCTGGGACACAGCTAACCGTAAAAGACAGGGAGAAAAACAGGATTCACCCGACAATTTGGTTCATATGATTTCTTGTAATTTTTGGAGTTCGCAGATGTCATTTTTATTTATAGCTTTTTTAATGTGGTCATTTCTATGACACTGAAATTCCATTTTAACTTTATACTTCTGAGGCAATATTTCCTTTGATTTATATTTTTGTTCATATTTCCCCCAAATATATGACATTTTCAACGACATATTGAAACCTACATTTAGGAATGTTTAAAAAAAAAAAAAACGCATCTCATCATTCCTTTACTTGTCGTTTGTTTGATTACATTAGCTTTGAAAATTGACTTTTTGACTTTTCAGTACATGATTTTAATCACCACAGTATTGTAGGACATAGTATTCAGGAATTTCTTTCTCATTTTCTGTCAAAGAAAATCTTCATAACACTTTTTAATCTTCTGTGGCCAAGTCTGGTCTTATTCTATTCAAGGAAACTTCCTAGCCTGTGACCTTTATGATCAAAATTTTATTAACAATATTTTTATTTATATTTCATTACTATTTATTTATTTCTTGTACAGCTGGCTCAGCCCACCTAGGGGCAGGGCTGGCCTGGCATGCAGTTCCAGAGATAAAACAATGGTCCTTAAGCTTGCCTAAGCTTGCTTGCCTAAGCAGGCACGTTACACTTCTGAGCTATCTCCCCAGGCCCTTCAGGGGAAGCTGGGAAATATATTTTGTAAACATATGCACGCTGGTGTTATCACTGGTAATATTTTGTCTTTTATAAAGGAATACATTTTAATTAAAAATCAGATACAATATTAAACCATGATTGTATTATGGGTCCTGTTTTTGAGGACTTGTGCATAATTTTATACTGATTTCTGGTTTTTAACTCTATTATTTCTCTCTCTCTCTCTCTCTCTCTCTCTCTCTCTCTCTCTCTTATTTTTAGAACTGGGGATTGAACTCAGACCCTTGTGCTTGCTAGGGAAGTGCTTATTCTACTGAGCCATCTCCCTGGCCCCAATTTTTCATTTTTAATGAAATTATTTTTCATATTGATATAAAACTTTCATATAGTATATTAAACTGAAAAGTGACAGACAAAATGCACTATCCAATGTTATTACCTTAAAAATTTTTTTTTCAGTAGTTGTTTGTGCTATCTTTTAAATTATTCTTTCTAGTGACAGGATGAAATCTTTAAGCAAGTTCTTCCTCCTTTGGCTTACTTTTATGACAGTAGGTAAAAATGTATGTGTGGACTTACCTGTACACTGCTTTGTGCTCCACTAAATTACTATGTGTTTGAAAAATGTCCTTGCGCTTATTCCCAGATGTCTTCCTAGAGCCTCAGGAGCTCACAGAAGGGCTCCTGGGCAGTGCTTGCATGCGGCACATCAGCGGGCTAATCCGCTAATAAGTTTACAGCTAAATACGATGCAGGGAGAGGCCACACAGGAGGAAGCGGATCCTCAGGACGTGACGTGGAAACCTCTGGTGCCCTCCTCCTGTTTGGCTCTCTTTACCCTCCATCCTCCTGTTCTGGCTGCTTCTCCCAGTCCAGGCCTCCCTGCATTGGAGCTAACTGACTAGGGACTGCAACCTCTACTAATCACAAACCAAGATAAAGCTCTCCTCCTTAGTGCTGAAGGTATTCAGGATCGTGTTTCAACAATGAAAAAAGTCAATTGCATATCATTTTCTTTTGTGTGCTAGATGAGTTAGCTATACTTCACTTCCCGTAACTTATTTTAATCCACAGTATTGTTGTAATGACATATTTTATAATTTAGTATGTAATAATATTAATCACTCTGCTGTTGTTAGTTGTAGTTATATAGTCTATATCTAGGAATTGCTAAAATAATATTGTAGCACAAGGCTGGGGACATAGCTCAGTGGCATAAGTGCCTGCCTGGCAAGTGCAGGACATAGTATTCAGGAATTTCTTTCTTATTTTCTGTCAAAGAAAATCTTCATAACACCTTTTAATCTTCTGTGGCCAAGTCTGGTCTTATTCTATTCAAGGAAACTGCCTAGCATGTGGCCTTTATGATCAAAATTTTATTAACAATATTTTTATTTATATTTGATATAAATAAAAAGTTTGATCCCCAGTACTGAAAAATAACTAGCCAACTAAATAAATAAATATTTTAAAATAAATTAATTAATTAAAAAGAGCCAGTCAGACAGTTCAGTGGATTAAAGCACCTGCTTAGGCAGGGGGTTGGGGTTCGGTCCCTGGCTTGCCATGCAGGCCCCACCCCTGGGTCGCACTGAGACAGCAAATGAGAGTGAGCATGGTGTGTGCCTGCAACCCCAGTGCTTAGTAGGCTGAAAACAGGTGGATTACTGTACGTCTGATCTGTGTAGGGAGACCCTGTGGACCCTGCACTAAATACAGAAAATAAATAAATAAATAGTATGGAACTGTAGGTGAGAGCACCAATTCTGCTATCCCATTACCTGTGTTCATATCTTTTCAATATATCAAAAGCTTTCTATCCATATCTTTCAAAAGATTTTTTTTCAAAAATCCATAGCATTGTTAAGTAAGGCAACATTGTGTAAACCATTCAGCCACATGTGCTCACAGATGCACAGCTCCTTAAGGGTTCACTCTCTTCCCTGCTTTCACTCATTGCTTAAGACATTTGTTTTACTCTGATTCATTTTTTCTGTCCTCTTTGAAACACACAGATCCTTTATTTCTGAGATTCCAAAGATTTTACCTGGATATGTGAAAGTGATATATTTTCTCTAAGGTAGACTTACCAAGGTTAATGTAAAATTTATGACTTTATGACAAAAATCTCTGCTTACATTTATAATTTCATTTGTCTTCCATTCCTCCGCTTCTTCACCTACTTCTCTCTTCATTGTTCCTTTCCACCTTCATCCTATCTTCTGTTATAAAATTGCACACATTGAGTTCCAAATATCACTTCATCTGTTATTCCTGTTATTGCTCTTTAAATTACATTGTACCCAATCACTGTATTGGAAGATTTCTCGTATTTAAGTTCCACATCGCTAATTTATTGTAGTATAGAATTATTCTTTGTTCAGTCATCTGCTAGTTTTAGTTACATTATTCCATGGACACTTTTTCCATAATATTTGCTATATTGTTTCCATTGTTTTCTAGTTATCTTTCATCTGGAAATATCATTTCTTAATTTTCAAACACACACACACACTACTGAATATTTCAGATACAAGCCCACATTTTTTGTTGTCTTTTAGAAACATTTTAAAGTGCTTTCACAGCTTCTTCAATTTTAATCTTTATTTTGATAGGCAATTTGAAGAAACTAAATTTTACTTTAAGACAACTCTAAGTTGAGGTCTATAGACTATGTCTTTACTTTCATAAGCTACCTTAAAATGCTGTATTCTATGGGGTTTTTGTGTTGAATATGGCAGTCACAGCCACCAAACAGAGGGACAAACAGATGAAAATAAAGCTCTCTTTGCTCTAAGCCTGTGTCTAGTACGATGTGTCTTTTAAAAGGTGTAAGCCCATCAAACTATGCGGTCATCACTCAGTGCAATCACAGCACCTTGGTCACTGCAACTTCCATGTCCTAAGCATCCTTCCTGTCCATACAGGTCAGGCTACTCTGAAGGCTTCCAATGTTAAGTCACAAACATCGCCTTGTCCCTGTCGGTCCATGCTCTGTAGTGTACTCTCACCTAGTCTTTGATGAGATTTACTGCTAGCACTTTGAAGAAAAAATCAAAGAGCAACAACTCTGAAGACAGATCATGCAGTGGTTTCAAATATATATTTTTTTAATTTATTTATTTATTTATTTTTTGCTAGGAAAGACCACACCACCTAAGTGATCCACCTAAGATATCCACTAGCAATTTACTATACAAGGTATGTGGAATGTTTTATTTTCATTGAAGGCTATTAAATATTTATATTTTAAAGCAAAGTGGACTAAACTACTGAAGTTTTTCTTTTTAATTTCATGTTTGAAAAATAAAAAAGTCCACAAAAGGAATAACAAATAATGTTGAATAACAAATAATAAACATTAAATTAAATTTAAATTTAAATTAACATTAAACAACAAATAATGTTCTGCTTATTTTATCTTCATAGATGCATCAGTTTCACATTCATTGAAAATTTCATATTTGAGAATCTAACAACTTTGTAGCACTTTTCAGAATATATTGATTCTAATTTCACATTTTCAACAAACACAATTATTGCATGTCACCTGTCTTTTGGGAATTTTAATCATTTTTAACTGTATTTGCCACTCACACATTTTACATTAGGGATTCAGAAATAACTGCATAATGGCAGCTTTCCTGAGAAATGTCTGCTGATAAGCACATTTAGAGTTAATTCAGACTTCAGCCTTATTTCTGTTAAAGGCTCTGTCAGAGCATAACGAGAAACACAATGGTTAAGATAAGTGTGATAGCGTTAATGAAATCATTCTCTCTCCTGGTGACCTTGGGGGTACCCGAAATTACTCTTCTTGATGGTGCGTGTCAATAAGAATAAGAGAAATAATTGTGCCTGATGGTCCATTTCTTGTGTAGCTTCACAAGAATATCCTATAAGGTATGAAGGTCTTTATATTATTCTAAGTGAAATCAATAAACAAATTAATTCTGGGTTTTTTTTTTAGTATCTTTACTAACTTTCAGAAATAGATTGCACTCGTTGAATAAAGATTTCTCCCTGGACAGTGAAAAGTGGCATTTGGAAACTTTCCAGCATAGTTCCTACTATAAAATATATACTCCATAGAAATATTTTCATTCTCACTTTCTTCTTTTATGCCCCAAAAGTGAACAAAGAGAAGAGAATAATTTATGTTTATGGAAAGCCTCTGAAAAAGAAGCCCATATTTATCCACAGAACGAGTAATAGTAATCCACTTTAGGAACCAATTGTCAGATTTTTCATGTACTCTGTGGAACCCGTGAGCGTACACTGCTGAAATTTAAATAAAAGAAATAAAGAAGACAGGGTGTTTTCAATAATAAGTTGTGCTTTTCTTCTTTTTATAAGCATGTAGGTGCTTTAAAAATAATACATAATGCAGTTTTTCAATGAATATCACTGTATGGGTCCTGGAAGGTAGTAGAAGGCACGGTTGGAACTGATGACTGAGGAAAATCCAATGAAGTTTCGTTACAGAAAACTGTGGAGAAGTTGAAGGGAATCTGTAAGGAGAAACTCAGGAAAGACCCCAGAGACTGGCAAAGCTGGTAGCATTAGCAGTACTTCACAAAAATTCCAAGAAGGCGTTTTCTAGAGGTGAGACAGATTTGTTCAGAGAAGATGACCTCATATGGGCTGCAGAAAATGACAGCCATTCTCCAGAGTCACACCACCAAAGGCTCTAGAAGAAAACAATGATCTCACCTCTGGCCTGTTTTCTCCTGGTAGTGTTTCCCCTGGCTGAACCCAGCTGGACATCAGAGGCAGAAAAACCCATCATCACGGTTGCAGCAGAAAGTATACTGCAGTGAATCTTAAGGTGCAATAGAAAATATGTAGCAAATGTTAGAGTGAAATTACTACTTTCTCTATAGTGCAAAGCATTTTTAAGAGTT
>NW_004524694.1:8915529-8916704 GCF_000260255.1 Octodon degus | reverse complement strand
TACATATATATATATAGTAGTCTAACAACTGTGAAATTAAGCCACAATATGATAATGAACCATTTCAAAAATTGTGATTTTTTGCATAGCAATATTTATTAACATTTCCAAAAGCATAGAACTCCTACAACAGTACTCTTTTTCTCACATGTGTCTTTATTTTGGGGAATAATTATGTAACTTGCAAGACTCTTGCTAATACCATGTATTTAAGTCCATATCTTTCTTACCCAATTAAAACAAATTGTAAGTTTTCTTTCAAAATAGCTTTCTTTTCAGTATTCATTGAAATCCTAAGGCTAATTATTTTTTATCTATTAGATGAAGGGCAACTACTTGTGTTTAAATTTTAAAATTTAATGTTTTTGCTTTGACGTTTACTGCTTACATGTTGGCTATCTATCCCTCTGAGAGGATGATATCCTGACCAATGAAGTCACTATTTACCATGTATCTAGCTTTAGGCCCCCAAATAAACAGCATGCTTTCACCTTACTTTGGAGTTTTGAGTCTGTTCTGGCAGGCAAACTATTGTCTTCTTCAGGTTTAAAATAATGCATAAAGAGGCAAGTTGGTAGCCCCCATATTATGGCAAGAAAAATAAACTTTGTGGATGTAAGACATCGAGACTTGGATGTTGTTCATTGTAACCGTGTAAGCTTGTGCAAACTGAATGGTTTAAAGCATTTTCTTTGAATAAATGTAAACTAATAAATGACTCAAATAGTAAGAATAAAATAAGATTGAAGTTTTCATGAAAATTAAAGTTTATGAACTATTTTCATGTAAGGACAGCATTTAATTTCTTGTTAATATGAAGAAAGATAAATTCATGAAAGCAAAATTATATACTGGGACCATTCAAGATATGAAAGATAGATAGATAAATAGATAGATAGACAGACAGACAGATAGATATATAGAAAAAATTCACTGTACTAAATGCATGTAATACTATATATGAACCAGCATATCAGTATATATGTATAAAGTTTATAAACTGTATTTGAGGTTTATTTGCTACAACATATACATATATATTGTAATAATGTTTCCTAATTATTCGAGTCTAATCTTAATGTAAAATTTAAATAACCTGACTATAAGGGATACCTAAATCAAGAAGAAAATTACAAAAGAAGAAGAAGGAGGAGGAGGAAGAAGAGGAGGAGGAG
>NW_004524694.1:8908096-8915329 GCF_000260255.1 Octodon degus | reverse complement strand
AGGAGGAGAAAGAGGAGGAGGAGGAGGAGGAGGAGGAGGAGGAGGAGGAAGAAGAAGAAGAAGGAGAAGAAGGAGAAGGAGAAGAAGAAGAAGAAGAAGAAAGAAGAAGAAGAAGAAGAAGAAGAAGAAGAAGAAGAAGAAGAAGAAGAAGAAGAAGAAGAAGAAGAAGAAGAAGAAGAAGAAGAAGAAAATTACACTGATGCTCAAACTGGGTACTGCTGATGAGTTTGAATAGGAAAACCAATGCAGTACATATACCAGTGTGCTAAAGAATCGAGGAAATAAAAAATTCTATAGTTTATCATAGCCACAGTTAGCCTACTTATGCACACAATAATGAAATGCTGAAATGCATTATGAAAGACTTGGGAGAACTCAAACAGAAAAACATAACTGGAGGTATTTGTCAAAACCTAAAGAAAGACTTTCAAATAAAGAGGAGCTACCAATATATTAACTGAAACATTGCATAATAGATAATACAGATATTGCCATTCATATTTGGACAAATGCATGTAACTTATCATTGGAAAGTAATACTTTCAAAGTTTATAGTGTTCAGTGTGATCCTTTTCTACAAGAGGACATTTGAACATAGACTGGATGAAATGAAGACCCAATTTTTTTACCTATGGAAAGAGTACTTCGGAATGATTGAAAACTTGTTGTAAAGATGAAGAGACAGAATTTGAGTTAGTGGAATTAAGTCAAAATTGTCTGGCTAAGGGAAAATAACTACTAAGATAATAATTCTATGATGGCATTTTTTCTCCTTTTCAATGTATTGTTCCTATTGGTGTCTAGTGTTGGCTATTATTTTGTCCATTATTTGATATATCATCCATACAAAAATACTCCATGTCTGATGAAGATTTCTTTCTTCAACTTTGGCCATACTTCCATTACAGTTTACAAAACATCACTTCCCTTCAGCTTTTAATCTCACTTCACTACAATCACTGGTCAAAATATTTGTGGATATAATTGGAAATTTTAAATAATTTTGCAATACATTGTTTTTATTGCAATGTCTAACTTTGGCAGTATAAAAAATGAGACTGTTTGCTAATGTGTATAACTATTTTTAGGAAGCTTGATCAAAATTTCAGCTTGTAGGATTGGGGAGATGGCTCAGTAGAATAAGTGCTTCCCTGCCAAGCACAAGGGCCTGAGTTCTATCCCTGGTTCTGAAAAAAATAATCAGCCTGCATTTAGTATCAATCTCTACTTCTTGTTGTAAGGAATGAATTTGGGAAGAGCAATGGCGAGCAAGGGTTTTGCTTTAATTAATTAACATAATGTGCAATCTGAACCAAATCAATAGCCCTTTCTCCTGTGAACAAATAATCTTTAGTGAGTGGTGAAGCAGGTAATTCTCTTGTAGGAAGTTGAATTAGATGGAAATATAGGCAATCAGACAGAGTCAGGCTCTTAAGCACACATTATGCAAGACAAGATAACTTGCAACTGTGGAAAGACACCTGCTGTGGGCCAGAACTCAAGACCAAAGATCAAACATGTGCTTACCTCCCTAAAGATAAGCATGTTAGATTGACAGTCACAGCAAGGAAGCCAGAAAGAGTCACTAATGTAACCTTACAGAATTAACCCCAGTTCTATATTCAGGCCTGCTTGCTACTTGACTTGCTTCCCCATCTGGTCCTGGATTTAATCAATTTTTCCTGAGCAATTTGCTTCTGTTTTTATTGCTTGACCATAGTTTTGTCCCACCTCATGCCCACCTAGCAAGTAACCATGTTTCCAACCCTAGAACTACCTCTATAAAAATCCCCCGAAAAATGTAGATTTTTGTACTAAATCTCTTAAAAATGATCCACTTGGGTCTCCTTCTGTCCCTCTCTTGGACAGGAGCTTTCTTTCCCCAATAAATATATTCTTCTTTTTACCTCCATTGTTCCTAAAAATTCATTTTTCATTTTAAGGGGACTCAAACTTGTCCCAGGTATATTTCAGGTTGGGAGTTTCATTGCTCTTTATCAATTCCATGAGAATAGCTAGAAGAAGAGAAGTTCTGAACCAGTGGGATATTTTAATAAGTCATTTTCTTTGGGGGCCATTTTTGGCTACTAAGAAAATTTATTTTCCTTACCCTGGGTTGCCAAACTTTTCCCTTATGTTCTTTTCTAATTTCACATTTCTAAGTGATTTTCTATTCATTTACATCTCTGAGTTCATTTTTCTATTCATCAGGACCTTAGATAAGAACACAGAAATGTCTAGAACAATTATCTGACACCACATTTCTTCTGTTGTCATAGAATTTAATTCTTCTAGATTCCAATATAATACGAAAAAAAGACGTTTGTTACTGTACTATCTTAGCATCATGCCTTCATTTTCCTTTCCATTTCTATAAAGTTCTTTTGAAGCTCTTTTCCATTTCCAAATTTTAGATCTAAGAGGAAGCCATAAAGTTGACCACTTCCTTTCTCTAAGTAAAACAAACTGAAGGCAACAATAGATTATTTGTTCATCACATTGTTGTAGGCAACTGAGTGGATAGAAATATTAGATAAAATGTTGTAGGTGGTCAGACAGAGCTGGGCCCTGGAAAGAGCTAGTATAGAAGACAATATACATTGCAACTATGGAAGAGACGGGCACCAATAATCTTATTGGTTGACAATAGCTTTTTCTCACTGCATGCCCACCTTGAGAGTCCTCATGTTTCTCCCCATGGACCTCCTTCACTTCCAGGTTTTGCTTTATAAAATCTCTTTAAAAAGGCTGGATCCTTGGCAACCCACTCAGATTTTCTTCTTTCTCTTCTCATGGACAGAAGCATTCTTTCCCAATAAATACAATATAATTCTATAATTTATGAACCTCCATCATTCATAAAATTCATTTTTCAATTGTAGAGAATAAGAACTCATCCCAGATATCTTTGACTCTGGGAGTTTCTTTCCCCTATATCAACACATTAGGATTTTATATATGTAAGTCACATTATTTTTAGGTTTCTGCACATAATATTTCTTGAGTTCATCCTTTCTGTTCACATGTTATTTTTTCTCATTTACCAAATGTGTTTTCGTTGCTTGCTCATATTCACTATAGCCCATAATTCTGTGATAGCAAGTAGAAAAATAGATTCTATTGATTCAGGTGACAAGATCACTTGTATGTCCATGAACAATTATAATTCCAACAAATAATAACATGGTCAAAATAAGCAAAGACTGTCATAGAAGCAGCTCAAAGTAAAAAGGGAATATATTTATGAGAAATTTACCCATCTGATGCAAATGTAACTCAAAAATTATGCCACAGACAATCATTTTAAGTAATTTATTGCATTAACATTTTAGTAACCTAGTGACTCTTGTTGCAAGAATGTAAGAGGTCAAGATATACTTGATATAAGTAAATCAATAAAGCAGTATAGAGCAAATATGCATCTTTACAATATATCCAAGAATTCAATGCATAAAGAATGATAGGACATCCAAGGCTTTTGCAATGTGAGGTGTATGATTTTTTTTTTTTTTTTTTTTTTTTTGCTGAAAGGAATGATTGTTGACAGGATAAAACATTAAATAAATAAAGACTTTAATCCTATTATCTAAAATCTATGTGCTGCAAATTTGTTATAATTAAAATAGACATTGTGCAAATTTATTACATTTTGACTCAAAAATACTAGAGTTTTGTTGAATCTTTAAAAGACTGCATTCACTTGTGAGACAATATGATATTTACACAATGAAGATGAAAGAAAATAGAAAAGATAGGGAAAAGTGAAGGGGGTAATCATTCAAGTATATTTACAGGAGGGTGGAGGTGATTGTACTAATAATTTCCATCAGTATTTTGAAAATAGCAGTTAATGGTTAGAATTTTCACCTTGACTAACTCTGTATGCTGTTATCTATGATCTGAGTAACTACACCAAGGCCAGCCTGTGTAATGCAAAACCATAGTTGAATACCTCTCATCTTGGTCTTCTAAATGTGTACTGTTTCTAATGTCTTATCAATTATTATACTCTCTTTAAAATAAATTTTTGAAAGTGACAAAGAAAATATTAAGATTTATTGAAAGCAAACATTAGCATTCTATTATTTGTGCAATCTTGCATAACTATATCTGTTAATCTAAGCAACAGATTTGATATTAAAAATAGATAGCATAACAATCATTATTAATTAGCTATTCTTGTTTTGAAAATCTGTAACATATGTATTGTTGTATGTTACCCTATTTCTATCATTTTTTTCTATTTGTTTTTGCTTGTTTTTAACTCTTCAAAATTAAATCAAATTAAAAAATAAAAGACTAATTCATTTTCTCATCTATAGACAAAGTCACACAGTTTTGTTAGCAGTGACAATCCTGAGATCATAGCGTTTTGGAGGCACAGTGCCATTCTAGTTGGCTGATTATCATTACCTGCTTATCTATGTGAGTAAAATTATTGAAACTCAGCTGACAAAGAGGCACTGAATCAGTGGGTCACGTCCTTAGCAACTTTTCTGAGTGCAAAAGCTTTGCTCACAGCTGGGCTGATTTCAGGCCAGCAGTGGTTTAAAGACCAGCTGCTCAAACTCACATAGTTCATGATCAGCTCTTATTATATACAAGAGTCCCTTTACACTAATATCTGAAGGTTTCCATCTCTAGATAGTTATTATATATTTGTACTCATAACTGATGTAAAAAGATAAGGAACATTGCTTGCTCACAGTTAATTTGAAAAGAAATATCAAATCATTTTTTATCTAAGTTGTATGTTTATATAATCTGTTAAACATATAGATATTTAGCTCTTATATATGAAGATTATTTTGTGCTTCCTTCAGCCCACATCTAGGGAGCATAATAAGTGAGGAGTCATTCAAGATTTTTCAGTGTTTAATGGAAGAAATCATTCTTTCAGGTCTACACAAGCCCTAACGTTCTATTTCACCTAGTACATATTTTTTCTTCTGCACATGTTGAATAATTTTCTGCTCTACTTCTGCAGAAAGAAATTTTTGGCTTTACAGACAGAATCTTGGAATTTTACAGCAACCAGAGTAACATTAAAAGCACAATATCCACCATGATGATTAAGTAGCACAAGAACTACAATAACTAAAAATCTTTTATTACAACAGAAATTGACACACCATTTAAACATTATTGGATATTTTTGACTTTGTACAATGAAGTCCTTCTCTCTGTCAAGTCAATGTGTGGCTAACAAATCTTTAATTGACAGTTCTGTTATTCCCCAAATAATGAAACACTTGGCAGAGTCTGTGAAGACTATCATAAAACTATACAATCTAGGCTTTAATAAAGCTAATTAAGACAAAAGTCCATCATTACTTTGTAATATCTTAATGCTCTACAATTTTAAGATACTTCATATTTCTAGGTCATTTCTTAGGTCCACATCTTCTACTCATTCATGCTACTCCTATATGTGGATTTTTTTTAGAGAAAAATATGTTATAGTCCTAATACCTGTGTTAAAATTTTATAATACTGTCTGTGCCATGGAATAGGCATGGGAAAATGTCTAGATAGATAATTAGAACTCAGTGCAACAACAGCGATGCTAGAGGTATGTAATTATAGCACATAGTAAAATAGGTGACTTAGAACAATTCCCAGAGACATTTACATTCGAGATACTGTATCTTATGAGGAGTGTGTGTGTGCATATTAATTGAATTTTAGTTCAGTACTAGTAGTAGAAAAAGAAAATTTGGTCAAAGAATGCTGATCTATAATGACATAAAGTATATTTACTCCCACAAGAGAAAACTTAGTCAAAATACAGTATATAAATATAAGCTAATGGCAGAGAGATAGCTCAGTGGCCTAAGCTCTTGCCTGGCAAGCCCAACGTCATGAGTTTTATTCATAGCAGCACACACACACACACACACACACACACACACACACACACCAAATAAAATGAATAAATGCTAAAAGTGAGGAACAAATAAGACTTTCTTGTGATATTTTAAATATTTAATTCCTATATATTTTATAGATGTTATCTGTATGTCTAATATAACTATGTTTAATCACTCTATCATTACAAATAATGTGTGGGAGAAAAAGTACAATAATTATTTTTATTTTTTTATTTATGTATTTGGTACAGGGTCTCACTATGAAGCTTAGACTCACAGCGATCCTCCTGTTTTCAGCCTCCCCAGTGCTGCGATTACTGGTGTGGGACACCATGCCTGGTCTCAGTGGCTGGCTGAGTGAGCCCAAGGAGTGGGGCTGACACTGCATGCGGTACCAGGAATTGAACCCAGATCCCTGAACTTGCCAAAGCAAGTGTTTAGTCCACTGAGCTATCTCATCAGCCCAACAATTATTTTTAAAAAGAAGCTACAATTGAAAAGTAAATAATAATTGCAGTGGAATCTACGTCCCTGGAGTGGGGCTTTAGTTCATATTATTTGGGAACATGAAAAATGGGAGAAAACAACGCTCAAGAGAAGTGTAAAATTCTCCTTCTTACATTGCCATGGCTCACACGTGTGACCGTAGCAGGACAATTGACTGCATTTCTTGTCACCATCTCTGACGCTTTCCAATGCACACTTCTCCTCTCAGGGTAGCGCAGCAGTGAAGCACCCTGCTCTCTGGGCTAAGCTCCAGAGCTCGAAGCCACTCCCACCATCCTGTGGGCCTTCTAAAAGTCACTCTGATCCTGCCTTCTGTGTTCCTTACCAAATTGTCCATCTCTGCTGTATAATCACTGGAAGGACATCGCCACCTGTTTAAAAATGTGCCGTTTTGGACTCTTTATTCTGTAAGAAAAATGAAAACAAAAGGAAAATCCTTCCATGCGTGCATCTTTCCAGCTGCTGATTAGAAACTCTCTTTTACTTTATACAAAATGGTTTTGAATCACAGTTCTCCTCCCTCTGTTTTCTCTAATGCATTCTCAGCAAGTTCCAGCCACCGCACTCCACTGAGCTTTCTCAGAAGGTCACCGATGCTCTGCATGTTATTAAATACAATTTCTAAAACTAATCTGCTGCCTGGTTGGCATGAAACAGTAATGGGCAAAGTTTATCATTTTCATTTCCATGAAATATTTTAGTCATGAAAGGTGGCCAGAACACGATATTGGGTTGGTGGGTAAACACGTGAACTGTTAGGTGGCAACTGAATTATAAGATATGAAGACTCAAATTAACAAACAATCTATGAAATTTATATAACTCCAAATAAGACCCCAGTGTCTTTGATTTCATA
>NW_004524694.1:8903919-8907796 GCF_000260255.1 Octodon degus | reverse complement strand
TATTAGGTACAGAAGTGTCACAAAGAGCTAGAAATTATCATCATTAGAAATATTTGCTAGTAATAAATGTAGTCAATAAGATACACCAGTACAGCTAAAATAGTGTCAATTTAGGAAGAAGAACAAGAATTATATAGTCTCAAACCATTTTCCAAGGATACTAGCCCATTATGAAAAAATAAAGTAAATTTACAGTGCAGATTTGTAATCGTAAATTCATCAAATGATCAATGTAAGCATCTCTAGTAATATGAAAATATTTTAGAACTTTCAATAGGGTACAATGAGCATGCTTCAACGGTGCAGTATTATTGAAAGAGCAAACATAACTCCAGTTATAACAAATGTTTAACAAATTCTTCTGAGAAGCATTTTACCAAATAACCTATCTGTAGTCTTTTGGAGTGTCAGGTCATGAAAACCAAGCAAGAAAGTATGAATTTATAACATTTTTTTAGAGATTCGATTAGCTTAAAATTCATATGAAAAATTTAAGATCAAAGCTGAGTCAATCTTAACCAAATAAAGAAGAGTGGTGTTCCGTTAGATGTTATAATAAGGAACAAATTATTATATTAAACATATGAAATTAAAGGAAGAATACACAACAGAACTGTCAAAGAACGTGAACTAATAGAAAATCTCTAAAAATGTATGAATCGTTCACATAATAAAGCACAAAACACAGGGAACGATGGTAGACTTAGTAATGGTCTAGAGAAAGTCATATATTGCAAGCAGGCAATAAAGTAGGAGTTTTCTTTATCAAGCCATCACTAATGATGTTACTTCAGATTGATTATAAAGCCAAACATGAAAAATGAATGCTGTAAAGCTAATAGAAAAAAGTGCATTTTTGTGACCTAGATAGAAACACTTCAAATAAAATTCCATAAAGAGCACATCAAAATAACTAAATTAGGGCCAGCCAAATAGCTTAGAGGATTAAAGCACCTGCTTAGGCAGACGCAGGGCCAGGGATTTTAATCCCCAGCCTGCTGTGCCAGCCTTGCCCCGGGGGTGGGCTGAGACAGGGATTGAGATTGGGCATGGTGGTGCTTGCCTATAATCCCAGCTCTTGGAAGGCTGAACACAGGTGGATCACTACAAGTCCAATCTACTTACTGAGACCCTGTAGACCCTGTACTAAAATACAAAAAATACAATAAATAAATAAATAAATAAATAAATAAATAGTCTATCTTTGAGTTTGGCAAAGTTAAGAATTTATGTGCTAAACGAAGGATTTCTCAGTTAAGATAGACCCCACAGACAAGATTAGTAGACAGGAAATAGTAGAGGAAAGATGTCAGTTTCTTCTACAATGTCAATGCATTAGTCTAGAACACAAAAAGAATGTACCTTTCCAACAGGAAGAATGAAGTCAACTCCACAGGCATAAAAACTGGGAAAAGTAATATCAGATAATACATGAAACATGAGTAGTTAACACACATACCCAGAGATATTAAAAGTGTTAATAATTAGGTACATGTTAAGTTAAAAATAATAAGCTAGCACGTTTAAAATAGGAAACTGGGTAATAAATGTCTTAGGTGAAACCAAAGGCATTCCATCTTCTACTGGAAGGTGCCTACGGGCAGGACTGGATGGTTATCATGGCGTTATTTGTGGGCCAAAGTGTGGGAAGCAAATGAGATCTCATATATGGAAAATGGACAGCCAAAGTATAGTGGATTCGGATCAAGGCCTCCTTCCTTTACACCCTAACTTGACTAATCCTTAGGTGGATTTCTTCTGACTCGGTGTGGCTGCTTACTTTCCTTTGCTTTAGATAATTACTTTTAGAAAATTTCCAATTGCAATTTCTCTCCCTGCCCTTTGCAGACAGAAATCTTCTCCTAGACTTTTGCTAGTTTCAGGACACAAGAATCTTTTGGTTAAGGAGCGGGGGGGAGGAGGGTATTCACTAAAGTGTGATTACCAAGAGAGCACCCTTATGTTCTGATTTCTGTGGGAGGGTGGGAGGAGACAAAGGATAATTAACAAACGCAGATGGCCTAATCATATCAATTAGGCTCTTCTATGATGTCATCCAGCACTTTTAAAGTAGCTTCCCCAGGATTTTAAATCTCCCTTATCTTTAATTTCAGAGGAGTTGGGTTTCTCTCTCTTCCCAGTGCATTAGTCCTCAATTATAATGCAATAGTCTTAGTAAAACCTTCCATGCCTTAACCACTCTCCCTGGTACAGTTTTTCTTTGAGAATGTGCATGGTGTTAACTAGCAGCTGAGAGCAATGGTCAGAATGCAGCTTTGTGATCACTATGACTGAAAAGCACAGAGTTTCTTGGAAAAAAAGTAAGACATGAATTAAAATATGTAACATCATTTATACAATGTATTTTCAGGACAGAAAGGGAAGACCACGAACAACTAATAGCTACTTTCCAAGATGGTAAAGAAATGACATGCAGGACACAGATATTTTGGCCTAGAGGAATGGACAGAGGTGATGCAATGAAAGTAGCAACGTATTAGACTAAAGGCCTTCGTGAATACCAAGTTGACGGTGGCAGTATGACTATGTTTAACTCAAACCTTTGTACTTCAGGAAGGAGAAATATAAAAAGAAATGTTATTTTCAATGGCCTCTAGAGATGTCAATTTAACATCTTTTGTTTTGCTTTTCTAGCTGCCTATTCTTTGTCTACACAGGCTTCCAACCATGGAAAGATTTAAGCTTAGCTCTTACACAACTTCCGTATACCCACTTACTCTTTGGAAATCTCAAAGCTCATAACATTATACACAACCGGTGACCTGATAGATGACAAATTACATTTCCTGTCTAATCTTATTTAGATTCAGTAACTATGTGATCGCTAGCTACTACACAGGGTGTCTAAGAACATCATAAACTCATGTGTCTCCAGAAAAGCCTTGCTAATATCCCACTGCTCATAAAACATAAAATAAATTCTACTTCTCAGGCAACCTTCTTATGTTCAGCTCTTTGTATTTTCAAGTTTCATGTTGTTAAGAACAAAACCCTAAAATTTTAAGTGGATTCTTTCTTTCCTTGACAACTGTATCCAACGAAGTGCCCAATGACATTGTCTATCCAAACCATACACGGACAGGATGACAATTGGTTTCCCTTACTCCACTCTTACCCTGCTGAAAACTATTCACAGGAGCCAGAGGATTTTTTAATCCATAAAAGGAATTGGAGTTTCTTTCTAAAAACTGAAGTGTTAGTAATGATCTCCAGAGAAAAAAAATCAATGCAATTACTTCAATTATTTTTACAACCTAAGAATTGTAACTTTTCAGTTTGGTCAATTACTTCATTTGTGGGCCAAAATGCAGATAAAAATGAAATCCTTTCTTTAAAAATAAGGAAAATTATTATTAAAAATACTTATAAATCTCTATTTTTTTCCCTTTCTATCAGTTTTCTAATTTGTCATGTTTGTTCGCTAATTAATGTCATACCAAGTGATGATTAAAAGTGTAAATTATTATATATGTTTTGTTTTCCAACTTTATATTATGCAATGCCAGTTTTAATTAAAATGTAACAGTATTAAATCATATGCAGAAACACAGAAATAATACAACTGACATGTTTTCTCCTGTTAATTAATGACATTCTAAGTAACAACTTAACATTTTAATTATTGTGTAACTGTAGCTGTCTGTTTTCATATGAAATGTCACTTTAGAATGTAACTATAGAAATATTAAATACTGGCTCAAAAAGCTGAAGTAGCAAAACTGATATTCTATTGATTATGAAATGTATATTTTCATACTTAACAGAAAAATGAGGAAAATTAATTTAACTATTTATATCATTTGCCTCTTTCCATTCCACTACTCTTCTTTCAAGTCACTGAGAGGAAAGGATTTAT
>NW_004524694.1:8898759-8903469 GCF_000260255.1 Octodon degus | reverse complement strand
TCTTTTGTCAGCTAGTACAACCTACTTTGGTCCATCGACCACCTGAAATGTTAATCACAGCTAGAATTATCCTCAAGGATACACACAGGGAGATGCTTAACAAATATTTCATGGCTGGTGAATTTGATAGAAAAAATAACACCAGAAGCAGAGCAGGGATAGCATAGTTATATGGTTGATTTTGTTTTTACAACACAATTGTCTCTTTTCAGTGTATGAAGTGAGTGTAGCTTTGAGCAGAAGACACGGCTTCTTGGGCTGTTCACGTCCCACTCATCGAGTCGAATGTTTCAGGCTGTGTTACCTTTGCTTTGGATCTTGCTGAAATCTCATGCTTCATTAATTTCTCTGGAATTTCATTTCCATGGAGTGTTGTGAATGTTGTATGTGATTATGCTGAAAACAAATGCAGATGCATTATGTATCGTATACGCATCTTCTGCTCAGTGACTGATCCATTTTTCCATCTAACTTCACTTACAAAATAGAAGTTGAGCAATAGTACTGCTAAAAATTTTAAGATGGCAACAGAGATGGAATAAAAATCATTTAGGACCTGTCTGCTCAGGATGTGTGGGTTACTGGACTCACTACATGTTTAAGAAATGATCCTCCGTTGTCCTCCTTAACACATGCTCTCAAATACTCTCTTCCTACACACCATTGCATGAGGATGGTATGATTCTCCTTGATGAAGCCCAGGAACTAGTAGTCTTTGCTGTCATCTTTTCAGGTGTCACTTTGGGGTCATCTTGTCAGGAAACCTTTCTGGCTTTCTCTAGAAATGCATTTCCCTCACCTCCAGAACATCTTTATTTTTCTACTTTCTGTCTCACGTATATTTTGTATTCTATCCTGCCATATGCATTTTGCTGCAAGGTAGGTTTTATAAATGAAAGAGTTTTGTTTTACTATTTGGTGTCTCACCAGGTTATAGGATGGTACACAACAAACAAAGTGCAAAGTAAATAGCAAGTGAAATAATGTCTTAGCCTCAGAGCACTGCAGAAATAGAATTAAGATAAATTACAGCAAAAACAAATAAGGGAAAAATTAGGAATAAAGATGAAACCTTAGGTAAAATTTTAGGGAGAGGGGGCTAAAAGCTAAATTATACAGTCCTTAGACACTAGCCACTGAGGCTTCAAACTTCAGGGGACCCAGCATACTTTGCCACAGAATTGTCAAGACTTTAAGTCCTGAAGTTTTTTGCCTGATAGTTTTCTCTTTCAGGAGTGTGAATCTTAGGTGTCAAGAACAATCCTGTGTGTGTAAATTTCCTCCTGTCTAGTGTTCGGTCTCTTTTCTGTCACAGTGAAAGACTAGGAAACTAGTATATTATTTATACACTGTTTTTGATCATTTTTGTTCATGTCAAACAGTGGAAAAACCCAGACCTGTGAATTACCAATGCTAACCTTGGTGTTTGGTCTAGGAGCCCTGATCCCTGCTAGTCAGCATTCTGACGCTGGTGTCAGCGGCAGTCAGTAGTGTTCCAAAGCACAGCTGAGCACCCTTGAATCTCCGCAGCCAGGACCCAGGGTAGCCATCCACCCTTGAGCTACTCTGTACTGTCTGTCAGGCATAGCCCAGGGCTGACAGTACCTGACAGCTCAGAGAACTCTTTAATGGGAAAGATCCCTTGCAGTCAAAGCTCTCTCATGGCTGATTGATGTGGCGACACTACGTCTCCATAGGTCAGTCGTGCACATGCCAGGCAAGGGACAAAGGGACAGACATGACGTGACTGTGCTTCTTGCTCTGCTCATGGGTAGTCATTCAATTTTTATGTGCAGTATGAATACAGCATCAACTCCATGCAAGTGAATTTTGCAAAAGAACTCTAACCTAAAGATTCCATAAGAAGAAATGGTTGGAAAATATCACATTCAACATTTATATTATGCTTTTTTTTTTTTTTTTTTTTGGCCAGCAGCATGTGGTGCTGGGGATCAAAACATGGTCCTCTGTACCTGCTTCAGCTTGCCTAAGCATGTGATTTAGAACTCTGAGCTATCTCACCAGCCCTAGAATAGTATTTCAATATTACTAGAAACACTATTTACATTTTCTTTTATTGATGGTCATATTTGATGAGCAGAATTTCTTTGAGAGGGTCGTTGAAGTTTAATGTTCACAGATAGAACAATGAATGCAACAAACAGCCTAATAATAATGAAACCACCACTAAATGCAAGGTCTCAGGAAACTGCAAAGCCCAAAATTTTTCTTTGAATACATATGAATTTCAAAGAGCTGGAGCATTGTGCATAGTAACACTGCTGTTGGATTTTTTATTTTATTTTTATCTTGATTTTTATTTCTTTTCATTTTTCATTGTTTTCTAATTTTAAAGACACATGAAAACTAAAAATGAAACAAAATTTCAAAACAAAGTGAAAGAAAATTAACAATGATTATTATATTGTACAAAAACTATGTGTATATACATACATACATACATACATACACACATACATACGTACATAGACAAGATAGTGAAGATAATTGTACTACTAGTTTCTACTAGTTCATTGAAAGGAACAGGTAATGCTTATATTATTTGAACAACGTTGCATGCCTGTACCTGGTAATCTGAGCATCTGTTCCATTGTTTTTATAATGAGAAAAATCAAATTAACTTCGAAGGGCGCACTTAATAAAGACTATGGAGAGACAGCTCCTAAACATTAGTAAGAAAAATATAAAAAGGCTCCTGAACAGTTTGTGCTTACAGAATTATCGGCATTACATCCCTTTTTCCCATGTATGATTCTGTATCTTTATCAGTATATTGTTACAGCGCTGAGTGACGTGTGGACTTGTAATACGTTCTTAGTTGAATTGCTTATGTACATTGAGGATCTCACTAAGTTAATTAGAAACACTAACATTTTTCACGGGAAGACACCAACTGCGGAAGTCACGTTTGTATTGTGATTTGAAGGTATTTGGGGGTGAAAGTTCTGGCTTTGCACCTAAAGTGGACACACTGCTGATAGCTGCCTTTCGAGGGGTAGTTTGCTCCAGCTGACATCTAGCATAAATGGGCACGCATTTTGCTGGACAAAGTAAGGCAGAAACATACCTCTGGGCCCCTTTCACTCATGTCGCATCTTTGTCACAAGCTGTATGTTCTCCTCCTTTCTGTTCCCTCACCTATAGTTAATTTGATCAAAGTAAAAGTAAATTCCACTCTACAGTTTGATTTCATTTCCTTAATTCTCCTGTGAGGCATTATCTGCCTCGGTTGTTTCAATACCCTGGAACTGTGTGTCAATTACTCTCCCTTAAAACACTGCAGAAAATAGTTACTGATTTGTGACATGTGAGTTTCTTCTCTTGGCCACAGGATAATCAAAAAGCAATCATTTTAGCATTATCTACTTTTTTTTTTTTTCCAATATGTAGTTACTTCAAGATCTTACTTTAAACAAGTGAATTCCGTTTGGTTTAAATATCCATAAAAGGGTGCAAAGTCAATATCTAAAAAAGGAACCTATTAAAAACGCATATACAAGGAAATTACAGTCAAACAGCTGCGCCATCTGGGTCATATGAAAATGAGAAGTAGCGGTAAGTATCTACATGCTGATGGGGCTCCGATCTAATCGACTCGCTGTCTCTCCAAGCAGTCATGTGTGCAGATTAATGAAGAGCGGCGACAGCGTGCGACTTCCCGCTGACTTGCTGCGGATAAGCTATTTTGCTCCGTCATTGCCCCAGCTTTGCTTACAGGAGAGTAGATGCAGACTAGCACAGGCTTTCCTGCTAATCATTTTGACTAAATGGACCGAATCTCTTAGTCAGAGGTGCCAACAACATCTGGTAGCTCTAAATCAGAATCAGTGTGGGTAAACACACCCATGTTGCCCTGTTCTCCGAGATGATCACAAATCAGCATGCTGCCGCGGACCCGCCCCCTGCTCAGGCTGCATCCGACAGAAGGCCGGTGCTCAGGGGCTCCCGGGCGGACTTCTTTGTCCTATTTTTCAAATCAATTTTGTGTGTCAGTAGAACCTTTCTTTTTTTCCTGTGTTCCGTTGCAATACTTGATTTTGTAGCTCTAAAAAATCAGTTATTTCAAATTCAACCCAAGAATTTTATTTTACTTTTAAACGCCTCTCTTACACATACCACACATTAAAGTGTGCATTTTAGGAAATACACATTTAAACATTTTAGTATGTCATGTATTTGACATGTTTAAATTCCTACTTAAAATGTTTAGTCTGATAGTTTTCACAAACTTTAGAATTTTTTATTATTATTTTTTCTACATTTTAGGGAAGGGTCTGCAGGGTGTTCGGAGACTCACTACTAGATTGGACTCGTAGTGATCCACCTGTTTACAACCTCCCAAAAGCTGGGATTATGGAGGAGCACCACCACACCCAGTCCCAATTGCAGCGTCAGCATGCCCGGGGGGGTGGGGCTGGCACTGCAGGCCCAGGAATGGAACCCCCAGCCCCTGCATCTGCTTGCGGGTGCTTTAATTCTGAATTATTTTAAAAGTAATGAAAAATGTTGTTACTGTTAAAATTTAACATCAAGGAGACTGGAGAGATAGCTCAGTAGAATAAGCGCTTCCCCAGCAAGTACAAGGGCCTGAGTTCAATTCCCTGTTCCGCCAAAAGGAAAAAAAAAACAAAAACAAAAACAAAAATTTAAAATCAATTAAATTTTTTTATTTTTTATTTTTTATAGATC
>NW_004524694.1:8891336-8898659 GCF_000260255.1 Octodon degus | reverse complement strand
GGCCTCAAAATCAATATGATCCTCTTCCTTAGCCTCCCAAATGCTAGGATTACAGGAATGCACCATCATGACTGGGTCAAATACATTTATATGCTCAGGTATATGGAAACCGAAAGTCCAGCTTCCGAGAGGAATTTATCTCCTTATAGATTCAGAGTAGTTATTGTGACAAAAGAGAATGACTTTCATAAAATATACATTTGCTTGACATGTAGCAATTTCTTAGAAATTGCTAAATATATTAACATAATTATACATCTACTCTAAGGTGTGCTTTGAACATAGTGAATTGTTTTAGCCTAGTATTCAGCGTAACTTAGTTCCCATACATCTCACTTATTAACCTTCTTCTATTTATTCAATTTGTTAGTCAGCTGAAAAATTATCCAAAACGTAAAAAGAGGAGAGAATTATTTGGGCGCACAGTTCCCAGTGCTTCATGATGTTGCTGGCTTCACAGCAGAGGTTCATGTTGTAGGGGCCAGGCAGACTAAGCTGTCTGCTACTGGGAGCCCAAGAAAAGCAAAGGAAATGTAGCAGCCTTCCAAGTCCCCCGTGGGTGGCCTGTCTTCCGGTGCACACCCGCTGCCGTGTGGGCGACCCTTCAGAGCTCAGCCATAGCGCTCAGCATTCCCCATCAGACTCAGGTGCTGCTACTCCTTGATATGTGACTACACAAAGGCTGTTTCATGCATTTCACAAAAACAGTAATCACAAAATCTCAGATTTTCCTCGCTGCCTACATACATCATTGCCAGCAAGTAATTTTTGGCAAAATGAGTCCTAGCAAGAAGTTGACCTCTTCAGGTTTCCCAGTGTTTTTATCCTGTACCTACTGATGAGAGGACAAGGAGGTTTCCTGGCTGAAGTCCACACAGTCTGTGGGGGTCTGAGGTACAAAGAAACTTCTATGCTTACATACAGTCTTTCTTTCTTTCTTTCTTTCTTTCTTTCTTTCTTTCTTTTTTTTTTTTTTGTATTTAGGACAGAGTCTGCAGGGTCTCACTGCGTGGGTCAGACTCCTAGTGACCCTCCTGTTTACAGCCTCCCAAGTGCTGGGATTACAGGAATATGCCACCACACCCAGTTGTGTGGTGGTAATCGCCTTTTTAGAACGCCCCGGGGTTGGGGATCTAACTCCTGACCCCTGTGTCTGCCTATGCAGGTGCTTTACTCCGCTGAGCTATTTGGCTGGCCCTTTTACATCCAATACCTCAAAGTTTACAGTATATATAGGTAAGCCTTTCCTCTTACCTTAGGCAAAGATTTATCATGTAGAAATGCAGATTTTATAATGTGAAGAGACCAGAAAATGAAGAGATAGTTGATCACATGTTAGCATCAAATGCAAAACAAAGATTAATACTTGACATAGAGAATACTTTCCAATATTCAATTTCTTACATAGTAAGAAAATTACTTTTCCTTTAAAACCAACTTACACAATATAATGTTTGTCTTTCCTTGAGACAAGGTCTCAATTTGTAGTTTAGTCTAGCCTTAAACTCACAGCGTTCCTCCTGCCTCGGCTTTCCCAGTGCTCAATATAGACATGTGCTACCATGCCTGGTCAAAATATAATTTTTAGTGTACTAAAAATGTCAATAATTAGCAACTATAATTTACTTCGTTAAATCACATAGATATGTTTGAGACTTTCAGAAGCAGAATTCCTCCTGGATGCACCTGGTAAATGGCAGAGAAGTGGAGGAGAGTGTCACAACTTTGTCAGAATGCGCTCTCAAACTGTCCTTTGTCTCATGTCTTGAGCTTCCATTTGTTAAATCTTTCTGAGTTTCTCTTAAACATTATTGCATAAAGGATAGGAAGGAAGGAAGGAAAGTCAAGCAGAGGAGTCCATTCAGGGCAGAGCCGCTTGTTTACTTTCTAGAGCTGAAAGCCTTGGTAAGGTAGATGTAAGAATGCCTGTGTTTTAAATGATAGATTAATAAAGCCATTGAGAATGCCTTATTGGCAGGAGAATGGTATCAAAAAAAAGCAAACTATGACTTAAATTTTCTAAGTTAACTTTTTTTACTTGATACATACTAGTTAAATTTTCCACTAAATGTGCTGGTGAACTAGTAAGATAGCAAAGATTATTTATGTTAACAATCTCTAGAAATTAGTCAAAATTATCTAATGCAGATCTGTAGATACATTGTTTCTCTGGAGTGAAAATCTTAAAGTGTAAATAAGGACTATGATACATAATGGACTTTGTGAAACTGGAAGAAATTGCTCAAATGGACAATGGAATTAGAGTGAGGGGAGGGAGAAAGGTGGGAAGAAAAAATTAGAAGGAAATGACAAAAAATAGAAGCAAACCTTGTAAATAAGGAAGGAAGAGAGGCTGAAGGGAGGGTAGGGGAATGGAAAATATCAAGTTACATCATGTTCAGGTACAAGTGTTCTATGACGAAATGTGATCCTTATTTATACTAAAATGTACCATAAACTTAATAAAAGAAAGTTAAAAAAAATTAGCTAATGTTGAACACCGTATCTCTTCTTTATTTTCTTCCCATTTGTAACCAAGTATCATACTGAAACTGGTGTGCAATGTTTAAAGTATGTTTTGTGACTTTTAAATATATATATATATATATATATATGCATTATATGCAATTTCTTGTATATAAATTTATTTGTGTATTATATATAAATGAATGTCATTATCTGGGTGATTTAAATTGGCATCTTTCAGAATGTGTGCCTTCCATGCAAAACATTGCAGTAGAGAAAAATTACTAAAATCTTCTTCTTCCTGCAGGTAAATACTATAATTTAATTAATCAATTTGTGTATTCCCTTCAGATTCTATCAATAAAATTTGTATTGCTTGTGCCTCTGATTCTGGTACAATGCTCCAGTATAAAAATTAGGCTTTGCGAAGTGTTCCTATTCTTGTGGATATGTGTCTTAGTTCATTCTTGCTGCTGTGACATGAGGCCTCACTGGAGGTAATTTATATTAAAAGTATTATTTCAGCTCTATGTACTGGAAGGACAAGATCAAGACTGCAGGGGATTTGGTGTCTGGTCACAGCTGTGAGATTCAGAGATGGCGCTTTTACTGTATAGGGTCAGAAGGAGAGAATTGCTTCCTCTAACTCTTTTTTTTTTAATTTATTTTTGGTGGAACCGGGGATTGAACTCAGGCCCTTGCGCTTGCCAGGGAAGTGCTTATTCCACTGAGCCATATCCCCGGCTCCTCCTCTAACTCTTTACAAAGGACATCGGCCTCCTGGCTTGATCCCCTCCAAAGGGACATAATTAGGAATCTGACAACCATATGATTTAAGTTCTAACATATGAATCTTGCAGGGACATATTTTCAAAGAACACAGAGAGAAAGACTTAGACCTGTAAAATTGAAGTCATGATATAAGGAAAAATATATACTCAGGCCTTTACAAAGCTAAAAGAAGAGTATATCTAGCCCTATATCATAGACACAGCATCAAAGCTTTTGATACTACAATAAATTCTTAGTTTAGGATATTTATTTACTTTCTCCTTCCTTCCTTCCTTCCTTCCTTCCTTCCTTCCTTCCTTCCTTCCTTCCATCCATGAGCAAAAATAAATTGTGCATACCTCTACAGCTATACCTGAGATCACAGTATAAAGTAATCTATCCAAACCCACTAAATTGAAATGAAATTACCTGATTTTGTTAACCTGCAAGTCCCTGCTTGGGAGTTGGGACTGTTTGTGGTGGTTCAAATGTCAGGGAATTTCTAAGTTGACATTGCAGATATGGTGCAAACTGCATAATTCTCCCCTCATCCGAGCATCATTCTCGACATGTGCACATGTAGGAAACATCTCTATGTAATTTTATTGTTCAAATGTGTCCAGTTCAATCAAGGAAAAATTACATCACAATTGCATTAATCTATGAAAATGTACAATTAACAAATTCAGAACATAATAATTCAGAATATGCTAATAATTCAGAACATGTCTAGTGTGTGCCAGCACAAAATTAAATGATTTCTCCAGAACTGATCAATTTTTCAAAGTCAAAATGTCATTTAATAGTATAGCTAGAATTTAAACTCAGACTCCTTCTAGATGTGTTCTGGAAGGTAATTGCCAGCAAAAAAACCTGTTTTTCCATGGCAGATACATCGCCAGGGTAATGGGTGTTTTAACAAAACCAGAGAAGCTGAAGCTTTCAAATTTGCTGATTTTCTTAATTCTTCTCTTAATTTTACTCCTACATATATTTTGATGTAAAATGGGGATCTCTTTCCCCTATAATTATGCTTCATACTATAGATATCCTTTTGTCTCTCACTATCCTTTTAGAAATAAAAATCATCAGTTGTTTCTACCACCTGAAGTATATCATAAAAACAGTGATTTGTGGAAAAGAGACACCCAATAGCTCCTACTTTATTTAGATTAGTTTATAATGAATAGAAGTTTGAAAAAATTCACGACTGATGAATGAGGTTTTGTGAGTGATTTTAAGAAAATCTCCACAATTATACACAAAAATATGGCAAACCATACTCAATAAAATACAGTGATTCCATTTTTCATGTGCCAGGCTTCATCCTATCACGTGTCCCCAGTGATGCGCCAGACGCTAAGATGACAAATCCCCTGCACTCTACTCATTTCATAAGCTTACTTCTGTGAAAGTTTACTTCAGTTTTAGTGTTTTTGTCTAAACTTTCAGCACCTCTGTTGCAACATAAAAGTTTGGTTCCAGTTTCAAAATATAAAAAAAAAGTTTTAGAAAAGACTATAATTTTTCTATTCTTAAAAAATAATCTATAACTGAGAATAAAGGAAATATTGTACACAACATATTAAAAGTTTCAAGATGCGGAAGTTTCTTCTTGGTATGTGTAAAATAAGACTAACAAAATTTTATTGAATGTAAATATAGTACATTTGATTTCTTGTTCAGATAGTAGATTTTTTTTTTGATGGGGGAAGGGTCTACAGGGTGCTCAGGGTCTCACTACTAGATCAGACTTGTATTGATTTGCCTGTTTAGAGCCTCCCAAGAGCCAAGATAACAAGCATAAGCCACCACACCCACTCTCAATTGCAGTCTCAGCTAGCTCTGGGAGTGGGGCCAGCATGGTAGGCCGGGAGATCGAACCCCCAGCACCTGTGGCTGCTTTCAGTTGCTTTAATCAGTTGAGCTATTTGGCTGGCCCCAGATAGTAGATTAATTTTGCCATTGTTATCTTTAAATATTTCAGTAAAGACTATTAAGTCAAATTTAATAGTTCATAAAAATTTCATTTGAATGTTTTCTGTTTTGTTTTGTTTTGTTTTGGTGGAACTGGGAATTGAACTCAGGCCCTTTCACTTGCCAGGGAAGCGTTTATTCCACTGAGCTATCTCCCTGGGCCCATTTGAATGTTTTAACTAATAAATAACTACTAATCAAATAACTACATTCTGTAGATATTCTTTATCATTTGGGAAATAAATGTTAGAATAATTACAGCTATTAAATATAGAAGTCAGTGTTATTGATGCAATAATATATACTGTCACTGAATGATCGCTTTATGCTGCTTAAAGTAGTGAACACATTAGTTCAAGTTTTCTTCACTACATTTCAAAATACATGATTTTGAAGAGTCACTTAGGTAAGTATTTTGATAACTTGAGGTTAACATTTAATGGCTTCACAGTAACATTGATAGGAATTATAAAGAATCTGGTGAAATACTGAACCCATGTGCTACATTTCTAGTCTAGAACACAGCAACACACACATACATACTCCAGAGCAGTGTTTTGAAGGTCACTTGCTAGCTACTTAAATATGCAGTGCATGTGTATCTTCTAATGTAATATGCAGTGATTGTACCCAATTATATGAAATGCTTGGTTTGTGAATGGAATAATTGTGCTGTACTTAATTAGCAACTGGTAAGGTCTGATATCTGCTTGAAACACATACTTTTCTAAGTTTTCAATTATTTGTAGAAAATTTAGTCATTTGTATATAAACTGACTAACCTTGATATTTCTAAGAATCTTTAGTTGTGAGGACCATGTGTCTGTAATTTGTGGTTTGTGCCACTAGGTGAAAATCTTGTTATTACTATTAAAGAACAATTTCTAAATTAATTGTAATAAATGGACTCCACAGCACCTCCCCCACCCCGCCTGCCCAGTAGGAATTTCTGCCCTTTCCAGAAACCCCCACACCCATTCCTACCCCAGGCCTGGTGAGTGTGCGGGAGAGCTTCCGGTACCTGCACCAGAGGGACCTATTACTGGTCCCATCCCAGACACAGTGTGGTTGAGACTGTCTTCCACACCCTTGGGATGCCCCCCACCACTACGCAGCACCTCCCCCACCCAGCTCGCAGATAGGAATTACTGCTGCATTCTGGGATCCCCCAGATCCAGTCTTAGCCAAAGCCCGAACTGCACCTGAACTTCAGTACATGCAAAGGTTATAGCTACAGCAAAGATCTACAACAAACGTCAGAAAACAGTGCTAAACAAAATGAAGAGAAGGAACAAAATGCAACCTCAGAACCCAAGCCTACCCATAACAAGTGCAGAGGACACTAACACAGAACAAATTGGGAATCACACAGCTGAAAATAATGAATCAATGGCTTCTGAAATAAAGAAACAGCAGCAGAAAGGTACAGAGGACCTCAGATTGGAAATAAAAAAAGGAATCCCTGAATTAATAACATCTGCACTAAAGAATCAAATGCAGAAACTTATGGAGGAAACCCAGTGCCCACCCAGAACAAGTGCAGAGGACACTACCTCGGCTCAAATGCATAAATTAATAGCATCGATAATAAATAAGCAACAGCAGAGAGTTATAGAGGAACTCAGAGCACAATTCTTTCCTGAAATAAAAAAAGAATTCTCAGAACTCATAGCATCTGAAGTAAAAAAGCAAGTACAGAAACATAGGGAGGAAACCCAATCTGAAAAAACACTGCAGTAAAAGAATTTATAACTGCTTCTAAAGAGGATATTGCTTAAAAAAGAGAGATTAGAAAAATAACGGATTCCTTGAATGAGCAATACAGGAATGAAATAGATCACAAGAAGCAGAATCAAAGACATATAGAGGAAATTAAAATCTCAATCACAAGCTTGCAAAACCATTTAAGTGAAAGTGAAGACAGAGTTACAGATCTTGAAGATGCTGGTGCAGCTAGTGAAAAGGGAAGAAAGCATCTTTTAAAAACAACGAGGATGCAGGAAAGAATAATCTAACACATGCAAGATGATTCAAAGATGAACAGTGTGAGACTAATAGGAATCAATGAGAATGAAGGAGTCAATACAAATGACATTAAAAAAATATGGG
>NW_004524694.1:8859510-8869756 GCF_000260255.1 Octodon degus | reverse complement strand
GGCGCAGGGTAGCAGGAAGCTCTCTGCACACTCACTGGACCTGGGCTAGGACTGGGTCTGGGGTCTCCCAGAACTCGGCAGAAAATCCTACTCGGCTGGTGGGGTGGGGGAGGCACTGTGGAGTGGTGGGGGGCAGCCTGAGGGGCTGGGAGAGGGTCCGGCCCACTCTGCGCCTGGGCTGGGACTGGTCCCGCCAGCGCAGGGTATCAGGAAGCTCTCAGCACACTCACCGGACCTGGGCTAGGACTGGGTTTTGAATGTCCATTTTGTATCTGTGTATTTAAAGTGCTTAGGATAGACATATAGTTACATTCTCTTAATAAATGGAATGATTTATTCTAATGGTGTTTGTAAATAGGATATCATGTCCACATCTTGTACAGCAATTAACCACTAGAAAGAATGTATGCAACGTGTTAATTATTGAAACTGTCCTACCAATTTGATTTGAAACTCTCTCATTGCTATTTGTTTATCAATAAAGTTATGGGAAAAAAATAAATAAGTAAATACTGGAGGAAAAATATAATAAAATATAAAAAATAGGCTTTTTTACAAAGGAACTGGAATAAAGCCTTCTATCAGTTACACTATTTTAATACACATTCATTTTTAAACAAAATATTTGTTTTAACATAAACATATTGTATCAGTGTTTGTGAATACAATGTAAACACTGTTAATGATTAGTACTCTTAAAGTGAGATTAAAAATGACCTAAGACCTCTATCTGAATTTGTCTTGTAATAATAGCTGTATTAATAGATTGTTGGTCTTTAAAGGTCCAAAGTGTGAGTAGAATGTATTGAGCTATTTAATGTGTAGTTTAGGTACTCAAAAGTATGCGTGTAGAATTTACAAAATATGTTCAAAATTAAATATTAATTTTAATATTTGGTTTAGAAAAGCATTTTACAATACAACGTTTTCACCATAAAAAAATAATTGTAGTGGCCCTACTTGCCTTCAACTTCAGCATACATGCATGCTTTGGTACTAAACAAAGTGTTACTGTGAAGGGCACTACCAACCCTCCAGTACTGCCATATTCTTAAGTTCCTGTTGTACTTGGAAACATACAGAAATTTCATGGGTCTGCCATGCCTGAAGCTTGGCATAGCGATGGATGTGCTTTGACCAATGAAATGGAAGCAGAAGTAACAAGAGGCAGAGCACACCCTGTACATGCTCAGCTAGACCTCTGTAGGTGACACACCTCCACCACTGAGAAACTCATGCCCGTGCCAGTGGGAAATAAATTTGGTTGTTTTAACCACTGGAAAAAAAATTGTAATAAATGCTAAAGAATATGAAGGGCCATTTTGTATCTGTATATACAAAACAGTTAGGATAGATATACAGCTACTTTCTCTTAACTCAGTGAGAAGAAGGATTTGAACTAATAGTGTTTAGACAGGATTTCATGTCTGCATCTTGTAGTATGAATAACTACTACAAAGACAACAATATGCAATGCATTATTTATTGAAACTGTCCTACTGATCTGTTTTGAAACTGTCTCATTGCTATTTGTTTCTCAATAAAATTAATAAAATAAATAAATAAATAAATAAATAAGAGAAAAGCCCCCATATTAGAACCTTTATTGAAAACTTAGTGACCTGTTTTACACCAAAAAATATAACTTTAACTTTTATGTACATTTATTTTAATAACTGAAGATATTTGTAATAATTTCCATTGTGTTGAAAATATAAATATATACTCTTGCTAATCTCTCCTGTACATGGAAAACACAAGAGCTGATAGTATCTAGTAACGCACAAGGGGTGGGCTGTGATAGAGCCCTAACAGCACAGTCACGGTCTAACCCTAGGCCAGAGCAAAGCCTCCGCTCTGTCTGCGTGCAATGTTATAAAGATACTAAGTGCTAGTCAATGAAATTGCTTCTGCACATTGCTTCCGTAAGATACTATTTTTGGTCCCTGATAATTTTGTTATGAATTATTCTTTTGCCAGTAAAGTTCCTAAAATCTGGTAATAAACGCAAGAACAGTTTAGCATTTTAGGGCACAGTCCTTGGAAGCATGTAGAGTTGTGGTTGAAATCACCAGGACATTTGAAATTTGTCTTCATTCAGTTGTGACACCTGCGTCTTTAATTTATATGACATGCTTCTATTTTATGTGTATTTATGGTACTCACAGTTCATTCCCAGATTTTTGCACTGAACTATGTTTCTGGTTTTTTTTTTTCCTTAATGTATTTTAGTACAGGGGATACAGGTCTCATTGTGCATATCAGACTCTTAGTGATCCTCCCATTTCAAGCCTCACGAGAGCTGGCGATTACAGGCCCACGCCACCGTGCCCAGTCTCATCACCATCTCAGTGAGCTCTGGGAGCAGGGCTGGCAAGGCATGTGGTGAAGGGGACCAAACCCGGGCCCCTGAACTGTGCCTAAGCAGGCACTTTAATCCACTGAGCTATCTGTCAGGCCCCTCAGTCTGTTTGTTTTTCTTTAAAATTTAGCATTTCTTTTTTCCAGAATCTGTTAAATTCATAAGTTGCACAGGCTGGGCTGGACTTGACTCAGCCTGAGTGATGGAATTACCAGCTTACAAAACCAGACAAGGTCACGTAACACTCCTTATATAATTTCGCATGTGATTATTCTGGGAGTGTGCTCAGTGTTAGAGCACTGGCATAGCACATGCAAAGTCCTGGATTCAGTGACTTGCACCATAAAAAATAAAAACAAAAATAAAAATAAAAATATGTGACTGCTGGATGCAGGCCTTCCCTGGGTGTGAAAAATTACTCAAGCTCTTATGACCCATAACTCAGATTCCAGGTCAGTACACACAGCCGGGGACCACTGACCTGGCTTTGTGCAGGTGGCATGGGGTCAGCAGTGATGGCAGGCATTAGGAAAAGGGTCAGGGGAACATGTGATGTGCAGTCCTGTGGATACGGGAATCCCTGAGAAGTGCACATTTGAAAACAAATAGAAAGAGTGAGGTTATTGTGCTAAAAGAAATACAGTGCTTTGCCAATGACCATAACAATCCAAGGAGAAATTTCAAAGAGCCTAAATAAATAATGTGTATACTAAATCCACTTTTTGAAAATGTCAGCATCGTTAGCACCCTATGTTTCCCTAAATGGTGCTTTAGATTCAGTGCAATCCCAATTACCATCTCAGCAGGTTTTTTTTAAAAAAGAAATTTAATAGTTGCTTCTAAAAAGAAAAGGAAATAAGCTATAAATGCCAAAAAAAAACCTCAAAAGAACTCAAACTCAGAGGAATAGTTAACTGGATTTCAATATTAATAAATAAACAGTAGTCAAAACATGTAGTATTCTCATAAACATACACATATACATCTACTGACTGTAATGCGTTCACAGATGGACCTGCACATATCATATGATTTTTATTTTATGTTTAATCTTCATGTTGTTCTAGTATGTGTTTTTGGTTTTTAAAAAGAATAAAATATGGTAAAGAAAAACTTTAGAAACAATACAGAATTCTACTATACAAAATCATAGGCCAATAATTGGTATGTCATGACAAGCAGTATGTGTTTAGAAGACCAGAATGACAGGCATTCCAACCATGACCCTACTGTTACACATTGCTAGCTTCAGTGCAGTTGCTTGGTTCACAGGTATCAGCATGTGTAGCTAGTCAGGGTGAGAATCCTACCAATTAACTGCTAGTCTCAAAAGCCTGCTGATGTTTCTCAGGATCATTGCCTTACCCATCTTGTGCATATAAATGTATGGCATTGCCCCTCTCATGTTTCCTAGCTTTTCTCCTTGCCCTCTCCTCATTGTCTAATCCTTAAGTTCTTGCTTCTCTTTTAATTGTGTTATACTTTCTATTTGTATTTCTTCTTTTGAGTTCTTATACTATGGAGGCTATACGATATTTACACATGTGGGTCTGGTTCATTTCACTTATGAGTATAGCTTTAAGTGGCATCCACTTAAATATAAATGCTTCAAGTTTATTATTCTGTATAGCTGAGTAATACTTCATTGTATAAAAATACCACTTATTCTTTTTGCCATACTGTCTCACAAGTAAATGTTTGTTTTTAAAAAAAGGTAATAAATGAATAAAAGAGACAAGAAAAAAAATGTCAAAGGACTTTCCTGCTACAAGGCTATATATGGTTAGATTTCTAAATTTCTGAATAAATATATGTAATGGTTTATTCATTTTTTAAAAAAATATTTTTATTCTTTTCTTCATATTCTGTAGGGATTTAAAGTTTAACATATCAATACTTGTTGTAAAATATCTGTTCCATGTTATGCCTAAGATGTTTGATATTCAGATAGATAGGTTAAACCCAACTGCATATGTTGTAGGGTAATAATAAACTTCTCCTCTGGAGGGTTAACAACCTAAGTTTGCATATCAAAAATTAGAGAAAAAGAAGGGCTACAAGGACAGTTAACATTTTGGCCCAAGCCTTGTAAGGTCAGTGAAGACTCAGGACGTAGGAGAACCTATACTCCAACATCATGTAACTCAGTTGTGTCCCAAATTTTCTGGTCAAGGAGATTATGGGGCCACAGAGGAATGTGATCAACGATGTAGAGTGTGCCTAAGAAGAGTCAAAGGAGAGAAAACATTCTGTCATACTTTCACAGAGAGCAAATTGGTCAAGCAATGGCTGTGACTCATCCACATGGCTGACACTGAAAAAGCATCTACAAAGTGCAGTTCAGGGTTTCAGGATAAATCCTGAAGAGACTTGACTGACCTTATCAGATACAAAAGTTACATTTCTTGTTATATAGGTTTTGCTTTATCTTGGTCTTAACCATCCAGCAGAAAGGTATAAAAACAAGGTATAAGGGGTGAACCCATGTTGGTATGCTTGGCTGTAAAGGGCTCGGGTCAACAACTTCTGACATTCCCAGTCCTGTGGATGACCCACTACTATTATGGACTACTGGACTATATTGGAATATTTTGCTGAATTCACGCACCTACAATAATTAAATGACAATGGAATGCCCATCTGTGACAAATCTAAACAAAAAAGGGGATACAAATGAATGACCATTTTGTGTCTGTATATTCAAAATAGTTAGTATAGATATACAGCTACATTCTCTTAATTCAGTGAATAAGATTTGTTCTAATAGTGTTTGTGGATGGGATGTCATATCTGCATTTTGTACAATGAATAACCACTGAGACAACAATGTGCAATGTATGTATTATTAGAATTATCCACAGATTGGTTTCAAAACTGTCTCATTGCTATTAGTTTCTCAATAAAATTATCAATAAAAATCATACGAATGTAACAATGGTTCTACTGTATACTGTTGTCTTCAAAGTAGTTGTTCAGATAGCCAGATATAAGCATGAAAAATTGGTCCAAGAAAGTTATAAAAATTAAAAAGGAGTGAGAAAAAAACTTAACATTAACTGCTCTTCTCAATGGACTAATAGAAATCAGAAATACAATAATCCAAGTTGTTCTGTTTATATACATATGTATTCTTTCTTTCTTTCTTTCTTTCTTTCTTTCTTTCTTTCTTTCCCTCTTTCTTTTTTCTCCTTCCCCTCATCACTCTTGGTCTGACCCTTTGAACAGACTCATTCACTGTGCATAGTACCTATTGTACCTTTCAGATTTTATATACTCTTTCAGGTTCTTACCCTAGTGAGATAGTAAGATGTCAGGAGACCAAACCTTGTGAAATGAAATACAATTTACTTGCAATAAATGTAGGAGAAGAACAGAATACCAATATGGAAAACTATGATTTCTGAATCACTTACCATAAGATTTTCAAAATTAAATTTAGATGGATAATATACATAACAGCAATAACTAAAACCAAACATCAAGTATGAAAAATATATTGTCTTTATGGTAGAGAGATGGTGAAATACCTGTGTGAGAACACTATCCACAGAGTCGGGGAGAGGAAAGAAAGAAAGAAAGAAAAAAAGAAAGAAAGAAAGAAAGAGAGAAAGAAAGAAAGAAAGAAAGAAAGAGAAAGAGAGAAAGAAAGAGAAAGAAAGAAAGAAAGAAAAAAGAAAGAAAGAAAGAAAGAAAAGAAAAAGGAATGGAAGAAGGGATGAAGGAAAGTGAAGGAGGAAAGAAACTACTATAAAAAAGGCAGAGTGTCACGGAGTAAGCAATGTGTCGGCCATAATAAGAGAATAAGTTGATCAAAGTAGGACATATGAATGCATGACTGTGCCACAATAAAGCTCAGTGTCCTGTAAAATTAACCTACACTAATTAAAAAGATGAAAATAAAAATAGAAAAATAATTCCCAGAAAATTAAAAACTTACGTTTGTCCTAAGATACAAGAAAGTAAAAGCCATGCCCCTGAGAGAGAACAATTTCTCAATATATATGTCAAAAATATCTTCTTGGAAGGGACATGAACTGCATAACCTAAGAAAAAACAGCTGATCAAATGGTTTGATGAAAAAGAAAATTTTCAATAAATACAAGAAAAACTAACCCTCAGCCTTACGAGATGTAAGGAAAACACACCAACATTTCACAATACATTCCTCACATGAAAAACTCGAACAAAACCAGACTGACAGACTACACTGAACTGGGGGGATATTTCAAGATTTCTGGCTGTTGTGAGAGCAGGCATGTATGTGTCATCACTGCATGATGTCTAACTCTTTTCAGTAGTATACCTCCAAGAGGTATATGTGGGGCAAATAAAATTTCTATATTTTTTTCAAAATTCTTGTATTGATTTTCATAGTAATTGTAATTTAAATTCCCACCAACATAGTCTTTTTCTTCCAGCCCTCACCAGCATGTGCTATTTTTCTGTTCCTAGTAACAGCTATCCCCCTGGAGGAAACGGAATCCACGCACCGTTTAGATGTGGTGCTCTCTGATGGCTAGAGATGCAGGGCAGTTCTCACATACTTCTTGGCTGTGGTCCTTCTTCTCACGAGAAGCGAAGAAACAGTTCATTTTTCCCTTTCCTTTTTTTTTGTCCTAGAAATTAATTTATACAATTTGATATATTGTGTTTATTTTTAGTTTATTAAAAGTAACAGACAGTTTTTATTTTCATACTCCAGGCCACCTCCTCAATCTATAAATTGTTCCTTGATGTGCAGGAAGCTTTTCACTTCCTTGCCATCTCATTTGATGATTCATAGTCATTCTTCTTACAGTATTAGCTTTCTCCTAGAAAGAATATGTGAGCCTAACAATTTATTTGGTATAATGATAATCTGATGAAATGACCAAATATACTCATCAACTAAAATGCTTCCACTTTTTTTTTTTTTTTTTGCATTTTATTACCCTGGATGAGAACAGTGAGGCCAGATAGAAAGAAAGAGGGATAAAGTTGAAATATTCTTGTAATGTATTATAACTCTTTATTTCCTGGGGAAGACAGAGCAGGCCACCCAGGGCCATTCAGAAGGACTAACTGAGGGGAAAGACCTGAATTTGGCTCAGATGTGAAGCAGGCTGCTAGTAAGAGCAGCTCAGGGTCCACAGGCTGAGCAGGCAGGTGGCTGAGGGGAAGGACAGCAGGACCACCTGGTGCTTGCTGCACACACTGAGCCCAACTGCATGTGCCAGCTTCAGAGAGACCTGGCGAGCTCGAGCGTAGGGAGGACTTGTGCCCACCTCCTGCCAGCAGCACAGAGTACAGACAGGAAAGCGTGTATAAGTATACTTGATAGTGAATTTAAAAGAGTATTCATACATGCTTGCAATACCTCGTGATTAGACTGATGGTAGGGAGTTGGTTCATGTGCATACCCAATTTCAATTCCTTTCATCCCCTTCTATCCACTTTTCTTTCATTTTTATGGCATCCATTTCAATCATTTTTAAGTCATTAGAAAGTTCATTACCCAGTATGCAGTTTAGCAGCTAGACTAACATACAAACAAAAATACAAAACACATGAGAATGTGATGTTAAATCAAGTTATACTGCTAGACATGTTGTCTAAATATGTAAAGGCGCTGAATTATCGCAAAGCAGACATACAAATTTAATGGTCATATGGATGCTTTTATAAGAAAAACTCAATGTACAAATAAGGCATGAATAAGAGACAGATAAAAGTGTACAACAGAGATAAAAGAGAGAAATGCAGGGCTGGGTAGATAACTTAGCAGTCTAAGCACCTGCCTGGCAAGTGCAAGGACCCAAGCTCAGCTCCCCACACTGCAATTGAAGCGAGCCCCACAACCCCAGGTGTGCCTTGCCGGCCACTGAAAGTGCTCAGAAGCTGAAGGATCTGTGTCCTGTGGAGACGAGCTACACTGGAAGCCTAGAGACGATGCTCTTGCTAGAGGGAAGGAACAGAAGTGAGTCCGTTCTTCGTTTCCCCTTTTCACCATCTGGGCCACAGAGCTGTTCTAGGGAAGGTGTCTATACCCTAGGGTGCTGTGGTTGATTGTGTATGTCAACTTGGGAAGCTAAAAGCTTAACTGAATTGGACAAGCAGTTCCAGACCCATCCTGATATGGACGGAATGGGACACTGAAGAGCGGTGTCTCTGGATTACCCCAGTGACATTGGACTTAGTCCTTCAACTGAATCCTTTGTTCTCCAGTGTACAGATACCCTCTGAGTGCTTCTGCATCCAACTTTGTGGCCACCATGGAAAACCAATCTTGCAGTTTCTTACATATTTGTGTATCTTGTGTTATATCTGATTTTCTAGTAAAAGAGTGACTGATACTCTAGTGATACCTGTAAAAGTGTAAATGAGTCTCACAATCATTAGGCTGACCAAAAGAAAACAGTCTCAACTTAGAGCATAATATATGGTCCTATTATGTAATGTGCTATGATAAACTGTCTTATAATAATAGAAAGTAAAACATATTATATAGGGTAGATAGGCATTATTATGCCACCATACATATAAAAATAACATGATTCCAAAAAGTGAATATATACTCCACTCACCTTTTTCTATAATACTGATGACCCCTAATATTATGATAGATATAGTTTATCAATTCATTGATATGATTCTTCTTATATTCTGATCCAATGTGTTTTCTGATTCTATGCATTGAATATAAACAATGCAGAATCTCATTGCCAAGTTAAAGACAGGTTGCAGTGTAGCTATGTTGGTAAGTAAAGGAAAACAGATTCTACCCATTCTTCAAGATTCCAGATGTTTCTCTTTTCTCTTTTTAAAAGATAATTAAAATCATTTCATTCAAACTCCCAAGTCACTTCATGCAGAACACAACTCATTTAAAGATTTCAGATTTTTCAATCACCAACATAAAGTTACAACTTCTATGGATGATGAATTGCAGCTTCTATGACATCACATATGAAATCAGTCATAATACAACCGTCTTCTCAGAATTGCCCTATTGAAGGGTAGTAGAGAAAATAGAGTTAAGGCAGAAGAAGAATTTCTGCAGCAGACTCTTACCCTACAAAATGTATTAGAGAAGTGAACATTGAAATCACCAAGGATGGTGAAGGAGAGGGTGAATCCAAGGGCTTTGGGCAAGTGACTAAATCAAAGAGTGAAGAATGCAGAATGTGAGTCATCACAGGCGACAGCAATGGTGACTGCAAAGAGGTAGTGTTTCTCTCCTGGCACTTGCCTTTGTGTGTACTCCACAGGCCAAATACTTATGTTCTTTTTTCAAAGTAAATGCATCTATTTGTCCAATACCTATCAGGTATTCAATAGAATTGCCCAAAGTGAGAAAAGTGAAAACATATTTAAGGAAAATGAAAAGCAGAAGACAGAGAAAATAGATAGGGGAAGGGAAGAAAGGAAGAATTCAACTATTCACCTGGGAGCGGATTTGACTTCAAATTGCACCTAGTCAACTTGTGAAAGAGGAAATTTTCATCAGTTAAACCACACACACACACACACACACACACACACGGGATAAGTGTATGCATGGCTTTAGAATAAATGGGAAGACACAATATGTTACTTCAGTGAAGATCATGTGCTTAGGGAATTATTCTGAGGTATGTTTTATTCAGTTGTAGACTTTCAGGTCTGTGTTTGGGGTTAAATTAAATAGTTTTTCTATGCCTAAATTATCAGGTAAGTGACAAATACTTGCCTGAGAGGCATGATTTTTTCTAAGATTCCCTGTGCCACTCTATGTTCCCTTTCTTGCTCAGGAAAGAGAATGCTTCACTCTTCTGAGAAAAATCAGACTTTTGAACCCTCCTTCCATGTGGTGGTATTATACATCAGAGTTTCTATGATCCACTAGTAAGTCAAATATTTAGACAA
>NW_004524694.1:8822036-8859339 GCF_000260255.1 Octodon degus | reverse complement strand
GTCCACAGGAATTCATGGCTGTAGTTCTTTGGGTTACCGTTCTGAGTTGTTCTGGTTCACTGGAGTCCAGTCAGGGATTACGCTTTTGTATTCATGCTGCACACATAGGGGTGACATGATGTGCTGTGGCATTGAGAATGTGGAACAACAGATTAACAACTCTTTCAGATCAGGCCCATGCAATACCCTGCTCCGTTCACTTTCCAGGAGTCTGATTGTGACAATCAAACAGATGCCGGCAGCTACATTTTTAGATGCCAAAATCTGCAGTAGCCTGAATCTCTCACTCTCTACCACTAAGCCTTCACTAAGCCTTATGTGAATGTAAAATAAATTTCTATTTGCTTCAGCCAAAGGCAGTTCATTTTAGGTAGCACAGGAATCACCATTACCTTAAATGTGTTGCATCTTCTTCCTGAAGATCATCTATATATATTCGAGATGCACATGAGCAAATGCTTTCAGGACTTAATTACATGCATTTTATTCTTTTTTCTTAATAGACTTTATTCAAAGGTACACTATATTTTAATTTAACAGGCTTGCAAATAAGTAAGATGAAGGAAATGGATTTCTGGTGGAGATTTTCCAAGAGTATCATAAGAGGAAAATATAATTCAGAAAAATGAAAAAAAATTTCTTTCTCCAATTTCTTTAAATACACTTAATTAACTTTTTGCCATGATCCAGATATTTTTAATGGAAAAAGAAAATTTTCTCTCCAAGAAACTTTGTGTTAGAAGGAATGATATAAAAATAAATAAAGGAACAAATTCTGCTGATAGTAGACCATATCTCATGCATTTATGTGCTTTTGTTTTTTTTTTAATTAAGAATATAAATCAGAAGAGCAGAGAAGTGGGCTGAGGCCGCAATGATAACTTGGCTTCCACGTTTGTCACACACTCAGGACTCGGTCACACTGTGTTCTATTTGACTTCATTGATCTATGTACATTGCTGGAATTGAATCACAGAGCATGAATTTCATTTCATTACCTGAGAATCCCAAAAAGAATCACTACATACGAAAAACCCTAGATCTAACCAGTTCCAAAGGAGGTATTTGAAAAATAAAACATGTAAATAACACGATAAGAGCAGCAGTGTTTTCCTTCTCCGTGTTTTCACTTGTCCTGCAATCATTGCCATCCTAGGATCAACGTGATCGCACGCTAGGACAATAGCCCACTAAGATGCATTTTTAAAAATGTATTTTGTACAGGGTCTCACTACGCAGCTCACACTCTCATTGAGCCTCCTGTGCTCAGCCTCACCAGTGCTGGGATTACAGGTGTGCGCCACCGTGCCCCAACTTCAGAGCCTGCTGAGCATACCCCGGGGGCAGAGTCAGCATGGTATGCGGTCCCGGGATCTAACCACGCACTCTGTGCTTGCCTAAGCAGGGGCTTTCTCTGCTGAGCTATCTAGCCAGCCCCTAAAGATATGTATTTAAGACTGCTAGCATGGTATTAAGTAAAGCAAGCCAGATTTACAAAGATAAACTTTTTATGTTTTCCTTAATTTGTGAAAAATAAAAGGGGGTGGGGGTGAAAGTAGAAGAGCTGCTACTAGATAACAGGGGATTAAGTTTAGGTGCACAAGAATTGCAAGGCAGGGCATGGGATGAGTGAACGTTAAAAATTATTTGTGTGCATGATGATACCATCACATAAATGGTATTTTGTAAAATTAAAAAGCGCTAAAAATATAGGAACATTTCAGACTGAGCATAAAAGAGAAAATCCCTAAGGGCAGGTGACATTCTTCCAAAGATACAAACAAAATTTAAAAGTTTTATTATGCACCACTGAGTTAGCAAGCACTTGCTGACACACAGAATGCACGCAAATGATGTGTGCTAGAAGAAAGACCATCGTAGCTGAGAGATTGAAAGCGATTTGAAATATGTGCTGTCGCACCATTTCATGAATAGGGACAATGCATGGGCTGGACACCTGGAAATGTGCAGAGGACACACCAAGTGGAGCTCTGAAGCTATCTGGAAAAGCTCAGATTTTCTTCTATATTATATGAAAAAAGTTGAAGTATTATGCTATCCAAACTTCATAGAACTGTGGATGACATTTTCAGAGTTTATTTCTAATGTGAAATCTTTTCTCTTCTTCTTAACTAAACTTTGCATCAAAGGAAAAGTAGTGAATAGCATGAGAAGAAAATCATTTTAATCACCCTTGCTGAGCAAAATTAAATTAAATTCTATATTTCTCTTTCATTCATATGCAGAAATAGTTTTATCTTGTGTTCTCAGTGCAAGAAACTTGATAAGGTACTTTAAGAAACAATATTGTAAAACAAATGGAACTGAATTTAATGTCACGTTATTCATCATTTTAAAGACAAGAAATTATAGGTAGTTACCTAGAGAAAATGTAAAATTCTTCTGACAGGTGTTTTAAACATTTTCCACTTTGGAAACAATATTTTAAGCATTTTTATTCTGTATTTTTTTCTTTTTTTTAGTTTTCAACAATTTACATTTGCCTTATTTGTTGTGCATTCATTATTTTGAGAATGAGAAATACAACTCCATCACTTCCAAAAAAGTAGAAATTCAAAGCTATAGTTACCAAAACTTTATGGTTAGCTACATACTCTTTCAGAGAGTAACCTCCAGCTTATAAATTCTAGTAAAACTGTGGGTGAGCCAGAGCTGTGAAATAGGTGGTTTGGGGAAGAACCCACCCTGAGCCCACATATTAGGGCTTGATTACATGCATTTTAAAATATGTTCAATTATCCTCAGGTCATGTAAAGTAAACTTTGTGCAAAAACTTTAAATGAAAAGCACATTAATATCAAATTAGAATGCAAATTAAACATCTACTAATGGAAACTACATGAAACATATCATACAGCAATATGATCCTAAGTTGTAAAAGCACTTTGGAAAGAAATTAGCTGTTTATAATAACTTTGAAGATACATACATCTTCGGTAACTCTATGTAGCAGGCCAGCCAAATAGCTCAGCAGATTAAAGCACCTGCAAGCAAGCACATGGACTGCGGGTTCAATCCCCAGGTCTGCTGTGCCAGCCCTGCCCCTGGGGCACACTGAGACTGTGATTGAGACTAGGCATGGTGGTGTGTGCCTACAATCTCAGCTCTTGGGAGGCTATAAACACATGGATCAATATGAATCTGATCTCATAGTGAGACTCTGAACACCCTGTAGACCCTTCCCTAAAATGCAAAAAGGAAAAAAAAAAACCTATAGAAATCATCTCTATATTTTTATATGTGTGAATTTCCTGTTCCAGCTTATAAATAAAGATGTTTAGAAATATAACTAGTTTTTATAATGACATATATAAAATCACCTTAAATATTGGCAGGAAAATGTGTATTAAAATTTGAAAATTATGAAAAGGACCTTATATTCCAATTTAAACATGGATTATGTACTATGACATTTTCTCAAATTCAAAGAAACAACCTCAAAAAATTAATCCTAAAAGAAATTGTTTTCATCCTATGCAAATTATTTTATTTCTTAAAACAAGCTTAAAGCTATGCTGATTCATGTTGAGTGATGTATTCAGGAGATTGGATAATATGACTTTTCCTGGCTTTACATGTGCTTGAAATAGTTCCTAACATTATATTTGAAAACAACAATAAAGAACGCTTAAGTTCAAGCTTCCTAAGGCCAGTGAGCTGTCCATTGGGCTGGGGGGCCTGGTGGTGCCCTCCCTCTACCCTGAGACACCAGCTCCTTGGAGCCAGGTGTGATGAATTATAGCCCCACTGCTGAGGTTAGTAGGAAGAGTCCAAGAACTTGTGACAGGGTGAATGGTTTCAATGCTCTGAAGAATTGAACAGAAAAATCTTCCACGTTTGATGACTAACCTCCCCTGCAAACCTCTCACTGCCTTTCCTGATACCCAACAGATAAGCCTACAGCATTCCTGTGTGCTGTTCATCTAAATCAGAGACTACCCAAGCAAATAAAACAAAATTGGGCTGGAGAGACAGCTCGGAGCTGGGAGAACAGCTCGGCAGTCTATGGACCTGCCTGGCAAAGCTCCAGGAGCCTTGCTCAATCCCCGGTACTGCACGCCATGCCATCCCCACACCATGCACAACACTGAAACCGAGTGTGGTGGCGCATGCCTGTGAGCATTCCCAGAGCTGGAAAGTCTGAAACAGGAGGATCACTATGAGTCTGAGCTGTGTAGTGAGACCCTGTACTGAATAAATAAATCTTTGGGGCCAGAGAGATGGCTCAGTGGAATAAGTCCTTCCCTGGCAAGCACAATGGTGTGAGTTCAATCCCCAGTTCCAGAAAAAAAAAAAAATCCCCGGGCTTCTTCCACTAGCAGACATGTGCTCTTCCAGCCATGAGCTATCCACTGACAACCCTTTTTGTGTTAAATAAGTTCATGGTACCTTTTCACTTTTTCTCTTCCATGTTTCTCCATATTCGTGAGGGCCTCTTCGCCCATGTCCTGGGCCCCTCTGCACCCTTTGCTTCAGCCACCTGGCCTTACCTAGGCCAACCTGGTGCCCTCTGCCTGCACGCCTCGCTCCCTTTACTGGCTCCCTCACTTTATTCAGGTGTCTAGGATGCTTCCTCAGGGAGGCCTTCCTAGTCTGTCTACGTAGATTACAGCATCACTGGTCCTTTGCCTTCTAACCCTGCCCTCTTCTCCCTACAGCCCAAACCCTCCTGACTAGGACAAACCTCACTTCCCACACCTAGCAGTCTCACCACTCACTCCCAATGTGGGAGAGTATCCCTCAGGGGGCCTCCGGTCCTCACAGATCTCGCTCGTAGCATATCCTTAGTGTAGCTCTGCTGGCTGCACCGTAACAGAACATTTTGGACCTCTCATGCAAGAAGCAGAAGCTAAGAAGGCTAATTTTTCAACCTCACATTTATCTTAAAACGAGATTGTTCAGAGAAATACATAGCCAAGCTAACTGGATTAAGACTAAAGTATTATTCATTGTACAACTTAAAAAATTATGTTCCACTATCAGAATAGCTGGTTATTTCTCAGAAAATAAACCATCTACAAAACTATGTGGCCTGGGTATATTTTTTATCACTCATTCAGTGTAAACATTGACAATGTGGCACAATTTTTGCAACAAATTTTGTTTTGATACTTATTCATTTTTCAGTAGATGTAGATAAAAGCATCCCAAGGCCTCACTTGACTTCAGAGATGGCTTACTCACCCCTCCCCACATGGCCTGGCTCAAGAATATTCCTTTCCATTTGAGGCCAAACACACAGTTCTTATTATTGTCTCTGAAGAAGACCATGTGCAATTCCTACCTGGATTCCAGCTCCAGTGCTAACTGTACCCCTGATTCCCCTGGCTTGGTGGCTGTGCAGGACCCTGGGATCCATAATTCAGCTTCACTTTGCCATCAAAATGCAAAAGGAAGTCTTATCTTAACATTAGTGTGTGTGTGTGTGTGTGTGTGTGTGTGTGTGTGTGTCCTACTATGCCATAAAGAAAAGTAAATGTGAGACATTTCTCAGATTATGTGAGTGCGCATCCAGACTATCCTCTTAAGTGAAATAAATCTGACACACATTTAGATATCACATTGTTTTGAAGGTCTGAGAAAGCAAAAGGGTAAATAAAGAGCAAAATGTATATAATAGATGTTGAGAAGTAGAAAGAAAAGTGTTTAAAAGCAAAGAGGAACAAGAAAGGGGAAAAGGGAAAAGGAAGAAAGGGAAACAAAAAGAAAGAATAGAAGATAAAATGAAAGCAAAGCCTTGTAGTAAGAAGGGAAAGGGCAAGTGAGGAAGAAGAATCAAATTTTGTCATGCAGAAATACAAATTCCTGTGATGGATGTGATGGTTACATCTAAAGTCTACCAATAAATTATTTTTTTTAAAAAAAACATTAATCCAATAATGTGTTTTCAGCATAGACATTGACTAGTACTTAGTACATGTGAATTTAAGAAGTCAAAAATACTTATTATTTTAAGACAGTTTTCTGAGTAAAAGTTTTATCTCACTCAGCATCTCCATTATCTAGACAAAAATTTTCCTTTGCCTCTCTTTTTTTTTTCCTTCTTTATTTCTATTTCTTTCCTTCTAAAAGAATTTTGTAAAGAGATTAGCAAGGAGCACAAAGTTGATTTGAATCTATAGAAAGCTTGATTTGGTAACGAAAGCAGCACATGTGTGTGCTTGTGTGTGCGTGTGTGTGCATGTGTGTGTGCATGTGTGTGCATGTGTGTGTGCGTGTGTGTGTGCATATGTGTGTGTGTGCGTGTGTGCGCGTGTGTATGTGTGTGTGTGCGTGTGCGATGGCGACCCAGTGTGTTCTGCAGCACGGAATCCCCCACCTCAGCCTTCCGGACTGCTGTAGTGGTCGGTGCATGGTGCCCGCTCGGCTGGATCAGTCCTGCAGGTCCTGCCGTGGGCAGTGGGGGCCTGCCCCGCAGGGCGCGGAGGGCCCGCCCCAGAGGGACTCAGCGCAAAAAGGGCCTATAAAGAGGTTGAGGAAGGAGTCCGCGTGCCACTTCCTGGGAGGAACTTCGGTTTTCTCAGCCAGCTTGGACTTCATCTCCCGGCTGCCAGTGCAGGCCCTTTGGCCTCCAGCTTGGATCCTTCGGCTCCCAGCGCAGAGACCCGTCAGCCAACTGATAGGAACGCTGCAGTGAGCTTCAGACCTTGGGATTGAATCCTGCAGATGCCTGCACCCTTCCTCCTCTGACATCGGCTGACCGTCGTAAACCAATCTTGTAATTTCTTATACATTTGCACCTCTTGTATTATATCTGTTCCTCTAGTAAATCCCTGACTAATCCAGGTACCTTACATGGCCCTGCGCCTGGCTGCCACCGCGGCTGTGAGTCCCACTGGGCTTCCCCTCTTGCTTTCTGGTACCCAGCTCCTGAGCATGCTTCTTTCAGCGATTAGCAGCTCCCGACCCCTCTTCTTTCTCTAGGGAGAGTCAGACCACCCCAGGCCGGCGTGACCCGCAGAGCATCTGCCCTCTGGCCGGCGGAGCAGAGGTTCCTTCCTGCAGCAGTAATCCCAGCTCTGTCAGCCTTCCTGCCAGCCGTGGTTTGTAGACAGCGAACAGTTTACTAAGCCAAGAACTTGCCGGCTTCTGCATTGATCCTGGTGGGAAATCCAGCCGTGGCACCGAGCTCTTTGGCCCCTGTTCTTTCTCTTTTCCATGAACTCTTGCGCCAGAATAGATGACGGAGATGATGATTCTATTTTTTTTTTTAATTCTAAAAAATCAAAAACCAGTCCCTAGTATTTGTAAACCATTACAGCTATTCATTATCTATTTACTACTAAACAAACAAAAAGCAGTTTTACAGAACAACACAAGGCACTCTGGCCAGGATGAAGGGAGAGCAAGGCATCAGAGCGAAGCCCTAAGCCCAGACAAAAGCAAAGTCACAGTAGAAGACACAAAAATGCCAACAATGTGCCATTTTACCTAACAGGACTGACTGCTGTTTCTTTACCATTTTTTTTTTAATTTTTCAAATAAGATTCATAAACATAATCAATCCCAAAATGATCCCAGATTCCTCACAGTATAAAATCCAGGAAAAAAAAAATTCTGCTACCCAAAAACTTCAAATTCTATGACCAAAGCCTAAATCCAAGACTGGAGAGACAGCTCAGTTGTTTCAGCACCTGCCTGGCACACTCAAGGACCCAGGTTCGATCCCCAGCACCACGTGCTATGCTGAAACCTGGTACCAGCTCAGTGTGGGGGTGCACACCTGTAATCCCAGCCATAGGGAGGCTGAGACAGGAGGATCACTACGAGTCCGAACTACATAGCAACACCATGTATCAAAGAAATAAATACAAGATTTTTTAAAAAGTTTAAATCCTCCAATAAACCATTTATACTGTCCTCTCTTTGAAATTGTCCATTATTATGCAAAGTGCTTATTCTTCCTGATAGCAGGAATGATAATTTCAATTTAAGTCATTTAACTGCTAGTCATAGCTAAAGAGCATCGCATCCCTATGTGTACCAACAATGGCGTTGCAAATGGAAAATATCTAAATCATGCACATATGGATCTCACAGTTGTCAAATATTTTGTTCAATCTATTAATTAACAGGAGAAGAGACAGCTGATAGCACTGGCTAAAAAGAAATTATTTTCAAAGAAATGCCTCTTTAAACTCATCCTAACAACAAAAAGAAATAGTTGACAATAAACCTGATCAAACAGATGCTAGAAATGTACAAAAAGTTTTGCTATCATTTTTACCACAGAGACTTCCGGAAGAAATCATGTAAATACACACCTCATTCAAGCGTTAAGTCACAAAATTAATCACACATAAAGCTTCCTATAACAAAATATCCTGAGATAAGCTTGCTAAATGCCATGTTAAGACAACAGCGAAGTGGCATGCTCTATCCTATAGTGATTACTGTGGCTCAGGCATTTTTTTAAAGTATCTTCCTAAAATTTAGGAAATTAGATTATCCAGACATGTTAGGGGAAAGCACACGATTGTGGCTGAGTGCCTCTCGATTGTGGCTGAGTGCCTCTCGAGGCACATAGATGCAGGCAGGGATTTTGCCAAGTAACAATGTTGCTAAGTCAGATTCATAATATTATTTAAAATATCTCTCTGTATTCTATATATAAGAAATAAGAGTCTAAGCCCAAGAAAATAAGAAGGATGAAAGTCATAACTCTAAAGACTCATTCTCTTTTTGTCAAAGACGCTTGAGATATTAAAATAAAGAGAAGTTATGCTGAAGAAATGAATTAGTGACATTTATGTATCAGTAATTTGGTACATATGTGTATCTAAGAATTCAAAGTCATTGATACAATTATTAGGGACAAATCCAGATTGTAACTACTATTGGCAATATGATTTTAGACATCTTGTCAAGTGGTCACTGTAGGTACAGAAAGAATAACATTTTACACAACAAAAATATATTAATCAGGCTTGGATAAGAAAATGATAACGATACAGGAATCTGTCTTAGTGTTTATGTAACTAGTCTAAAGTCTTCGGGGTTAATTAAATAAGGAAATTCCGTAATGCTTGAAACAAACTAGATAATAACACTTGTAAAAATGAAAAATACCATCATTATAAAATAAAATGGCTTATTTACATGAATGTGTAGAAGGAAAATAAAAATGTCATAAGGTTTTACATAGCTTAGCTATATTTTCAGTAATGCTTTACAACTTTAATATTCTTAGAAAAATATGTGTTTCCAAGTATCTAGCAGGTAACCATCACAGTAAAATAGATCTTTGCTATATCCAGACTGTTTGCATTTTAACACAAATGGGTAGAAAGGCAGACACATTCGCACTGACTTGTCAGAAGAGAGAGAGAGAGAGAGAACACAGGCCTGGAAATGCATAAAAATCTTCTCATCAGGTAAGTACAAAACCACATTGCTTTCTCTTGAAATGCTGCTTTAATCAAGAGTGCTTATGCACCATTGTTTAAATTTCAGCTATTCTTCATAATCATTGAAACCAACACCTGTTCTACTGATTTTAATTTTAAAAAGCATCACATTCACCTGTAAAATTTTATTTCTTACATTACTTTTTGATTTTACTGAATAAGTACCAAGATGATTGGGAAAACTATCCATCTTTACAATAATTTGATTTCCCAATTTCCACATAATCATAGAATAATTTTAAATCATTTTATAGATATCTGCAAAATGAGCTATAACTTCACATAAATTAGGGGAAATTAATGGGCTCATGAGACATTATTAGAAACAACAACTCTGAACCTACTGTCTCATTTACATTACATAAACTTTATTTTAAAACAACTTTTATATCTTGATTTTATATTGTGATTCTATATAGTCACTGGTATCAGCTTTTGACTGAAAAAATATAATTTTGTCAGTATACAAAGATGTTTTCAAAATAATTAAAAACTCACTGAAGCAAAAAGTTTAGTTCATACGTAATGAGCTAGAAAACTGAGCTATCAAAACACAACATTTAGGACCTGCCAGATGGCTCAGCGGACTAAAGCACCTACTTAGGCAGAGCTCAACAGCCGGGTTCGAGCAGGGCGTGCCGTTCCGGCCTCGCCCCCTGGGCACGCTGAGATGGTGATTGGGACTGGGCGTGGTGGTCGCGCCTGTAAAGCCAGCTCTTGGGAGGCTGAAAACAAGAGAATCACTACAAGTCGGATCTACACAGTGAGACCCTGAGACCCTGTAGACCCTGTCCTGAATTACAAAAACAAAAACCATAACATCTAAATGTCTTTCAAATAAACTATAAAGTTGCATGGAATATTTTTTCACAAGCAAAATGGAATACATTGTGTCACATATATTACTATATAATTGTACAAAAGAAATACATTTATATGCAACTTAAGAAACGTAAAATAAGTATGAGCAAGAGTTAAGGGAAGTGGCATTGCTTTCAGAATACTAAAACAGCATATTATTATTATTATTATTATTATTATTATTATTATTGTTTTAATGTATTTAGTACATTGTCTACAGGGTCTCACATGTAGATCGGATTCGTAGTGATCCTGTTTTCAGCCTCTCAAGCCCTGGAGTTACAGGTGTGCACCACCACGCCCAGTCGCAATTACCTTCTCAGCGCACCCCCGGGGCAGGGCCTGCATGGCATGCCAAGCATCGAACCCAGATCCCTGTGTCTGCCTAAGTGAGGTGCTTCCATCCCCTGAGCTATCTGGCCAGCCCCACAATGCATTATTTGAATAACAAAAATACCAATAAAATATTTTTTCTCAGCTTAATCAATCAGAGATATGCACAACTATGAATAAACTGGTTAAAATCACGACATAGTCCAGGTGGGCTCAGAAATGTCTTGCAAGTGAAAGCAAAAAGGGTCCTTTAAGATCAATGCTAATGAATAATGGGTGGTGGCCTCCATTACTCCTGACTTCCTCAGCTGGAGATGGCATTGGGGAAAGGCAGCTTTATGTGAGGAATTCTTCCTTAGGGTGAAGCAGTTGATGGAAAATAGCACAGAAACCCAAGAAAAAAGGAATGACAGTTGTTGAGAGATTTTAAGTTTCATCTCCCAGTAAAATAAAATTGGTAGTTGTCTTTTCCTGTAAACAAATGAAAGGAAGCCACAGATCTGGCAGAGAATATATGAAAAGAAATGGGTTAGGGTTTGAGAAGCTTACAGGCAAAATGTTGGAGTAAATGAGTAAAACTAAATAAAATTGGTAACGGTGATTTTAAAAGTGGTTGCGATGCCTAGAGGCAGGACAATAGCGTAAAGAAGCGATGGTCCAACTTTCTCTGGGAATGGAAGAAGGTATTACAGGATGCTTCTTCAATAGGCATTCACAGATGGGTTCAAGAAGAATAAGCAAAGAGAGTGCTTGAAGCACTCTGGTGCACTCAAACCAAAATGTGATTTTTCCTCATAGATCAATAGGAAGAGGAATTTCTGGATATAGCTTAATTTTTGATTCAATTTCTGGATGAATGAATAAAGGTCAAGCCAGTCAAGCAAGTTCCTGATTAGAAAGTGTTTAAATCCTGTGGCAAAGTACTTGTGCTTTCAGTTCAGAAAGTACAGAACTGATGGTTTGTTAAGAAATGAAGGTGAGAGAACACATCTTCCTAACAGGATTCCGAATCCAGACATGTCCCCTTCCAGGAGACAGAACTTAATTCTGCTCTTCCTGAGACTGTGCTAAACTTGCTGACTGGTTTTCACACAATAAAGTGGAGAAAAATGCCTAGAATAACCTTCACCATCCAATCAAGCTCAATATCAACTGCATCAGTTACTGTTAATATGATCTGCCTGTTACAGTGAGGAAAGTTACTGGCCTCTACTGTATTGTTCCCAGAAAATAACCTAATCTAATAAAAACAGGGTATTCTAAAAATTTCCTCAATTTCTATTTATTGAGACTATAAACATCATGAAAATAAATAAACACTAAGGCTTCTTCAAAACCTGTAGACAGTGAGAAACCTGATAGTGAGACGCAATGTACTATTTGTCTGGGATGCTTGAACAAGACGGCATGTATTTATTTATTTGTTTACATTTAATTTATATATCAGTCTTTAAGAGACATGGCCTCACAATGTACTTAAATCTGACCTTGAAGTCACAGTAGCCCTGGCTGACCTCAAACTCATATTAATTCCTCTTGTCTCAGCCTCAACAGACCTTGGGATTACCAGCATGCACCCCCCCCCAAGTGATAAGGTAGCATTTATTGATAAAAATGTGAAAGTTTGCAGTTAACAGTAATGTAACAAAGTTAATTTCTTAATTTAAGAAATTGCATGTTATGGTTGCATAAGATGTTAACATTCAATATGTGAAAATTTGTGCTACCTTCACAACTTTTGTGTCAACCTAGAATTATCCCAAAATTAAAGTTTAAAAATAAAAGTGTAAAAGCACAACAAGTTGAACTGGTAGCAAAAAGTTAATTGGAAAAGGACTGATTGAGAAGGAAGATTGTGGATGAGCAATGGAGAGGAGAGATGAGAGACTTTTATCATTATTATTCAGTACCGGGGATCAAACTTGGAATCTTGCACTTGCCAGGCAGGCACTTTTGTCCCTAGAGGAAAATCCCTGATCAAAACAGCTAAAGGATGATAAAAGGCTGATTTTGAGCTACAGGTTCAGAGGACTCATTACATGGTTCAATGCAAGACAGAAATGTCATGATGCACTTGGCTGGTGGGGGAAAGCTTCTGACCTTAGAAAGTATCTGAGTTCATAGAAGTCAGAAAGGATAGGGCCAGAGAGAGAGAGAGAAAGGAGTCAGGGACAAGAACATACCTTTCCAAGGCTGAGGATGCAGCTCGGTAAATGAGTGGAGATAGAGACGGAGACAGAGATGGGAGGGAGGGAGAGGAGGAAGAAGAGAGAGGAAAGAGAGAGAGGAGAGAGAGAGAGAGAGAGAGAGAGAGAGAGAGAAAAGAGAGGGAAGGAAGGGGAGGGGGAGGAGTAGGGAGAAAGAGAGAGACAGAGACAGAGGGAGAGGGAGAGAGGATATATAGAAAAATAGATGGAAGGAGAAAGGAAACAGGGAAGGGAAAAATCTCTTCCAGGTGATCCACTTCTTTCAAACATTCTAACTACTGTGAATTGATGGATGGATTGTCCACAGGTGAGGTCAGCACCAAGAGGACCTAATTGTCTTCCAAAATCCTCACCTCAGAATATAGGAGCTCTTTATGGGATTTTTAAAAGAAAGCTATAACAGAAATCCATATTTTTATATTAACTTTATTGAGAAGTAGCAATGAGACAGTTTCAAAGCAGGTTAGTAGGGCAGTTACAATAATTAATACACTGCATATTATTGTCTGTGTAGTAGTTATTCATAGTACAAGATGCAGACATGATATTTTTTTATTTTTTTAAATTTTTTTGGCAGAACTGGGGATTGAACTCAGGTCCTTCCACTTGCCAGGGAAGCGCTTATTCCACTGAGCCATCTCCCCAGTCCCCAGACATGATATCTTGTCTAAACACAATTAGTTCAAAATTTTCTTCTTATTGAACTAAGAGAAAGTAGCTGTGTATCTATGTAGGTGAACTATTCTGTATGTACATATATATATTTTTTTTTCATTACAAAATGGTTCTTCCTTTATATCCCCCCTTTTTGTTTACTTTTGTCAGAGATAGGCATTCCATTGCCATTCATATATTGTTGCTGCTACCTGAACCTCCTTTTCTTAAACTGGATAGTGAAGTGGTAATTTGCACTCAGAGCAATCCAGCACACAGTGGAGTTGGGGGAGTAGAGAGCAGAACAAGGGAGCCAGCCAGGGGAAGGCCCCGTGCGCTTCCATTGCAGTTGCCTGTGTAGTGTTCATCTGAAGCTCTCTAGAAGGCAATCAGACCTTAAATATAATTTCTGAAGTTCAGGAGGTAAAGTCCGTAGCAGTCTAGGAACACAATTTTAAACTTCTAAGCAGATAAGGATCTCACTTGGAAACATACACCAAGAAAGAAGGCAAGGAGGTGCAAAATGTATGAAAGGGGATAGAAGCAATAAGGAAAAGATATGAGTGGTCTTGAATCTACTTTTTTGAAGATAACAATGAAAACAGGAAGAATACATGTTAAATGCGAAAAGGACTGATTATCTGGAGGACATCGGTGTGGAATAGCAGGGAAGATCAGACTTACAGTGGGGCAGCTTGGGGTAGGATTAGGGAAACTGCCGAAGGGCAAAAACTTAAGAAGAAATCCTTGTGGGTTCAATAAATCAATGAGCCAAAAAGCAAATGCAAACCCTAATTTCAAAAAAAATCACATTTTTATAAAAGTGGCAACATGCAAATAAAATACGAACCTGAGCAAAATTGGAACTCATGATGACCTTGAGTAGAAAATCAATATTTCATGACATTTTATTCCATCTTCAGAAGATAAAGAAAAGTACAATTAGGAAAAGAAATTCAATAAACAAAGTCAAAGAAATATAAACAAATATCTTTAATCAGGATAAAAATACATGGCATGTGAAAGGTATTGGCATGATGATATATGGGAAAACGTATGAACCCCGGGAATCAAAAGCTATACTAGACAGATCATACTATGGTGATATCATTCAGTCTAGTAACTAGGTACATTTAATTTGCTAAAATCGCGTACTATGAGGAAATGTGTTTCCACCTACTTTAATGTCAGTGAAATTTAACATTAAAAAAATATGGAAGGCCACACTAAATGCTCATATCATGTTTTATCTGATCATTAATCTGGGTATGTCTATAAAAAATTCTATATGCTAAATAACCATTAAACTCAGTATGAGAAACAACTTGATACCTAGATATGATTTAAACTTTCAATTTAGTGAATGAATCTGTAATTTATTAGCAAATCATTGTACTCAAATATGCTCATTAATATTCAAAATAGATTTTTTAAAATTAGTTTTTGTATACTTTATTTATTTTTCTTTTTGCAGGACCTGAGATCGAACTCAGGACCTTGTGCTTGCCAGGCAGGCACTTATGCCACTGAGCTATAACCCTAGCCCAAGAAATTTTTTTTTCTTTTTGGCAGAACCAGGGATTGGCCTCATGCCATTTATTCCACTGAGCCATCTCCCCAGCCCTTTTGTATACTTTAGATAAACACAATAATCACATTTATCATAGTAATTTGTACTTATATATGATACATCTTGGTTCTTTATTTTTCCCGAGCCCCCTCCCACTGCTTCAACCCCTCTTACCCTCCTTATTTATAAAAGCTCCTTCCTATTTCCCAGTATTTATTATACATTTCTGCCCCTTATTTTTCTTTGTGCTTTCCCATGCCAGAGAAACAGTGAGATATTTTAATGTGTGCATGATTTATTTCACTTAAGAATATGGTCTCAAGGTGTATGTGTTTAGCTAGGAAAGCCTCAAGGTTATCCTTCATAATGGCAGACTAGTATTAATGGTTAAACATCAGGCAAACTTGCTTCACAGAGATTTTTATGAAAGTTTATGTGACAACTATATGATAGTCTAAATATAAGGAAAAATAGACTTAATTAAACAACAGAAACAGGATAACTATAAACTTGGGGACAATAACATTTTTGCTGGTTTGTTGTTTTTCTTTTTTTTTTTTATTGACTGATATTTCTTAAGTAAGTTATAAATTTTATGGGTCCCTAACAGGTATAGGTTGTTGGACTAAATTGGTTAAATTACATGAAAATAAGTGCACGAATATAATGTTTATATCTGATCCCTATCTAACATTAAATTTGCATCAGTATTATTAATTTTGTTTATTTTATTTTCTGTATTTTAGGAAACGGTCTACCGGGTGTTCAGGGTCTCATTACTAGATCAGACTCATAGTGATTCTCCTGTTTACAGCCTCCCAAGTGCTGAGATTTCAGGTGTGTGCCACCATATCCAGTCTCAATTGCCATCTCAATGCCCCCCGGGGCAGGGCCCGCACTGCAGGCCCCAGGATTGAACCCCTGGCCCCTGAGCCTGCTTGCAGGTGCTTTATTTGCTGAGTATTTAGCTGGCAAATAATTTAATCTGATGAGTATTTGGCTGACCCTTAGTATTAATTTTGGTACTAGCAATGAAACTCAGTACCTTGTGCTTGCCAGACAGGTGCTTGTGCTACTGAGTTGTCACCCCAACCCTTTATTACGTTATTTTCTTTTACCTCTACTGCAACTTTCATCTCTGCTCACATAAACACATATACTCTTATCTAATGTAGATACATAAATAGAATTAAATTCATTATTTTCTTTTGCTTAGTTTAAAATTCAGGCAACCATATGTAACAAGTCATTAGATTTTATTTTTCAATTGTGAACTAAGGAATTGAGAAATATGAAATATGGTGACATTATTCAAGGTTTCATTTCCTTAAAATATCAAATCCAAAATTGAAGAATCTACTTTTGTTATATTTAAAAATTATGCTAAATTAAATAAGATTATAAATCTGGAATTAAGTGCTAGTAGTGTAAGTTATAATGTAAAATGTGCTCATAATTTCAATTGATCCTCCTTCTATATGAATGAATTTTAAATTTATACAATTCAAAATGAAGTAATGATTTCAAAGCATCTGTACTTTGCTGTATAACGCCCCACAAAGACCAGTAACAGTCGAGAACCTGTAGGAGTAGGATTATTCCTGATTCTTAGTTACTCCTGACAGCTCTCATTTGTAACCATGTTAATGCAGGAGTAGTGGGTAAACCTCCCTTGAGAAAATCATCTTAAAAAATAGCTGAGAAACATTTCATCACTCACCATTTGCATTTATGAAAGAGCAAGATTACCTGTGACTATGAAGTTCACTTAAAAATTATTTCATGTAGTCTGAAATGTTGGCGTACTGTACATATTTTCATACTGAAAAAGAATTGCGGGGGAAGAGAGGAGTGGCTTAATATATTGGCAACTTTACCATAATAACCGTGTTTGCCTTTGTCACACATTGCTTCTGAAAATTTAAACCTAGTACATGGGTTGGAATCAAAATGTAATTTTTAAAAAAAACAAGAAATATGTGCTATTTTGTGATCTAGTGAAATCAGTGTTATTTTATTTGGAAATTATGTTAGATAGATCTCAATTACTAAGACAGGATAACTCTCAAGGATTTTTAAGTGCGCAGATGAAGGGATAGAGAGAAGAAGCAACTCAAGAAAGCAAATGTGCTTAACCTAGCTGACGTTGTTAAGATTTCTCGAGATGAAGCAAGAAGCAAGCAAAGCTCATCTTTAATTATGTGGTTACTGATTCATTGACCAGTGTCAAATTTATCCTAAAATGTCCAACATTTATTATCTTCTATCTAAAATCTCTGAAAAAAATTATTCACCTTCAATATTTCATCCTATATTTCTCCTCTCTTGTTATGCCGTGAGTTTTCCTGAATCCCATGATGGTATTTGGTCACTTACACAATTATATTATATTTATAGATTGCCATTAGATGCCATTTATTATTCTGAGTTCTTTAGATAAAGTAAAGTAATAACATAGTTTTTATTGAGTTTATACTCCACAAAGTAAAAAATTGTGAATAAATACATATTAAATAACAATTACTGTGAAAAGATGTAATTACTATTTCCTCAATAAATTTCATAATCTTGAAGAATAAGCGCCTATTTTAAATATGTGCAATTTCATGTTTGCGTGTAGGCAGGAGTTTCATGGATATAATTTCTGGTGTTCACAGTGAAATGTATTAGGCAGATCGTATTTCAAAATACATGTCCTCTGCACACACAGAAAGCTTGCAATTTTTTGCACACTTACACATCCCATTCTAATAACCAGAAATACCTTTTTACAAATATATTAATTGTGAATAATGCTAGTGCTAGCTACCGTGGAAGATAAGGATTTGGCATGTGATGTTTCTCAACACAGCATACATTTACTCTGCCTTTATCTTTAGACAATTATCGACAGAATCCCTTAACTCTGTAATAATTTTAATGTTAAATTCACACATAATAAACACACAGTAAATTCTTTACTTCTTCCATCTTCCTCCCTCCTCTTCTTCCTCTTTATCCCAGTGACCGGACCTGAACCCAGACATGGCTCATGTAAGGCAGGCCTCCGCCCACAAGCAGCAGCCCCATCAACCCTGCCGGTGGCTTCTTGCAAAATTTACATTATGAGCTTTGATTAACAAGTTTGGTGTAACTTTCTTCATTTCTCTTGTCATCTCAATTACACTTAGAAATTTACTTAGCCACTATTTCTTCAAAACAAGTTTTTAAAGATCACTGCTTTTATAGAACTCTATTGACATAAATCTTGGACTGACATTGCCTGACAGCTAAAACAATCCACCCATTTATTACCAAGTTTTGCTTTGAATAGCTCCCTTTCCAATACGCAACCTATTTCTTTTAAAGTTTCTAATATGTTAGTTTCTCATTCAGCCTATTCACATCTGTGGTAAAAATACACTGGATAAGAAAACTAAGATATATATTATGTGAAGAAAATTATTTGAGTTTTTCTTACATCTTTGATCTCATTATACTAGTACCTCCTTATAAGAGAGGACATAATAAAGTTACACTACGTTTGACTAATAGAGTTTCATTACACTTATGATATCCTATTATATTACATTTCAGTGTTCCCATTGAGTCATTTTATCATCTGCATCACCTTTTACATTATTTCTGCAAATTGACTTTTCATTATTAGATGTTTTCACTTGCTTCTTTATATGCTTGATTATTCTTGTTTGCATGGCCAACAGGGAAAAAATTTATCTTGCTCTTTCTGGATACTTTTGTACTTCTAGAAATATATGTGAGATTTAACTTACACTAAATTAAGTTATATGAAAGTGATTTGATTTTTAGTGATTATTTTTTATATTTTATTTACAAGAAGGATAGGATAGTTAGTGTCCTACCACAAATTTGTCTTCACTGTAGCAATTTCCTTTGTCAATGGGGAATATTTTACTGGATATTATTTTTATTCTTGATTTTATTCTGATACCTGTTTTCATTGACTCTCTTCTATATTTGATGAACATCAGAATGCTAACTGAAATTCCCATTGTTTTGGAACTTGTGAATGCATATGGACTGGGGCTGTGGTGCTAATGAAGCTATTGAGACTGTCTTATAGTGCAGATCTTTATTGCTTTAATAGCTAAATGTTTCAGATAGAGGCATCTTCTAGCCTCCAGAGTTGATAGATAAGCCTGCTCACCAACGATTGGTGAGCTCCGTGGAAGATCAACATTGTGAGCTTACCACTAAGGGCTGCGCTCCTGCCTGTGCTTCAGGCTGCAAGTCTCCATCGTCTTAGAGAATACTGAGAGATTAAGGAGAAAGCGTCAGAGCAGCATGAAGGAAAGCATCCGGTGGACTAAGTTTTGTTTTGTTTTTTTTTTTCTTTTTGGGACGGGGTCTCACTATGCAGTTCAGGCTGGCGTAAAGCTCAATTTGTAGCCCAAATGTGCCACCACGCCCTGCAAATGGTGTTCTCTGTCCCTTGAGTACTCTCTCTTACCCTTTCTTCCCCTGCTCTCCTACCTTCTTTGGTTCAGAAACAATTGGAACTTTTTTCCTTAATGCCAGGCATCCAATGCAGGACCTTGTACTTGCCAGGCAGACGCTTATGCCACTGAGCTATCTCCCAGCCCTCGTTGTTCTTTTTACTAATTTTTAACCAAGCTTCCCATTTTGCTTCAATTAAAATGCTACCATCACACACATGTCTTGGTTTATTGCTACACGTTTGCAGTATACACGCTTCGCAGATGTCTTGGGGAGTGCGAGTGCACAGCATGCACAAAATACAGCTTTGTTTCTTGATCCAGTTCCTCTTCCCACCTGCCTCCCTCCCTTCTGCAGTAAATCCCCTTTCCCACTCCCCTTCCAGTTTATATTAGTCTTGCCTCATGTTTATGACATATGATGTTTATGTTCATTTAGGTTACAAATTTATGTCCTGTATGTGACATACTTAGATTCCACCCTTTTCCATCGCACCTAGCCCTTCACTGTCCCATCTTTTCCCCCTAGCCTTCCCCTACTGCTGCAGTCCAAAACAACTTGCTCTTAATTTCTTGTTAGGTTTTATTACAGCACTCTAAGCCCACTAATTCACATCATAGAGCCTCTTTGTTTTCTAGCGTGCAAACAGTAGCTGGTGTTCTCCCCACTATCCTGTTTCCACTTCAGACATATGCCCTTCGTGTCCACTTGCAGCCCATTGATGTGGTATTGACAGTCCTGGAAGCCCTTGAGAGTAGCCCACTCTCCAGGTTTAATTGAAAGTCACATTTCAATTGTTTTTGCCCTGACACATTGAAGTAAACTTCTTAGTGCAAATATGACTCACTAGATAATTTAGCTGATTAAATTTTACTAAATTTAACATCTTAACAAAAAAAAGTGCAGACATTGGAAAGATTTGCTTGATGACTAGCTGTAGAATGGTTTCACGCTATCTAAATTTATTTTTAAATAAGTGCTTTATCTAATATAAAATATGTGTCAAATAGATGTTTTATTATAAATGCTACAAGACTCCTACTAAATGTAAATGTGAACTTCTTCATGAGTTGGTAAATTTTCCTTTGCTATTTTTCCTTCTTTTATTTTTAAAGAGAATTCAAAATTGTATTAAAAAGCAGAAAATTACAAGCGATACAGAATTTCCCTTAACAAAGTGATATGGATTTCATAGTGTTTGTTGTAATGCATAGTATTACCTAACGTGTTTTGTTTGGCTTTGGGTCACAAGTTTTAATAAATTCGTCAGGTTTAATTTTGTAATTTTTCATCTCTCATTTCTACTGCTTAGATACAAGTTCAGCATTACGTGATTTTTTTGCAAAATGACGCAGTACTGTATTTATGATAATTTTTAAAAATTCAATATGACATTACTTAATTAAGGAATAAACAAAGCTTCAATAAAGAATATTTATTCTTGGTGGAGAAAGGAATGAGCAAATGTGATGGTTTTCAACGAACCAGTGAAACAAAACAACAAAAGTGAGTGGTGAAGGTGAGATACATCTCGGAAATACAAAATTTATTGGGCTTTTAATATTCTATTACCCACCAGGTTATTTTTATTCATCTTCAAATGGCATCATGAAGGATCAAAGATATGATTTTTTCTAAACATAAAACAAAGAAAGTACTCGAGGAAATAAATAGTGCATTTTCCAGAACAAAAACAAAATAAGGCTCACTCATATAAAATTGATTATTTCTTTTTTTTGCTAAAGGCAAGAATATGTCTGAGAACAGAAACATCACTCATAGTTGTCCCTCATGTAGAAAAAGCATGTTGAATTCAAACTACTTCTAAAGCCTTGGTAAAATCAATTTAATATTAATGAATATATTATTCTCACAGATAAAGCAGACCATGCTATCGGCAAAATTCCTCCATCAAGTGATAGTTAGACTTCATATAATATTAATGTATCTAATGTGGAGACGGAGTTATTACTATATATGCACATGAGAAGATTGTTTCACTTCCATTTGTTTAAAAACAATGACTTAAAGGGTGGCGATCGGCCCCGGGCATGTAACTAGTTCATAAAAGAGGGAAATGAATTTAGATGATTTTTTTTCTTTCTTGCTCTTTCCTAAATTGAATGATAGTAAACAGATTTTCATTTGCTTGATGGTTAGTTTACATACTATGATGTAAACTATAAGGGTAGCTAGTCTAAATAAAATCTCTTTTGTGCAAAAATTATAATAGTTGTTTGCTTTATAGAAAAAAGAGACAAAGTTCTATTTTTATTTCCCCAAATGAATGAATTAATGTAAGAGAATAGGACCATTTCCCAACCCTTAGTTTCTCCAATATGTCTTATAAAAAAGTGAGAATTGATTTAAATAAACTTGCTTCAATGCGAGGAAATATCATTTTTTAAGTAGTGTGATAAGCCCATATGTTTTTGAAATGAGAAAAACAAAGTATAACTTTTATGACATAGACAATAACAAAATAGATTTTGTGTGTGTGTGTGTGTGTGTGTTTTATTTATTTATTTTTATTTATTTATTTTTTTTCCTGGCAGAACTGGGGATTGAACTCAGGCCCTTGTACTTGCCAAGCAAGCACTTATTCTACTGAGTCATCTCCCCAGTGCCCAAAATAGATTTTTTAAATAAAAAATGTTTCTGTGTTCTTAGGTTTATATCTAAATGACATTCTAAAATTGTCAACAACTTGAAACTTGCATTTGATGATAAAATATCTTTATTATTGAAAGTAATCTTAGCAAATTAAAATGCAGAAAAACTTACATTATGAAATTTTGATAAAATTATATATATATATATATATATATATATATATATATATGCTGACATTTTTTTACCTTTTAGATAAAGGCAACAATGGTATATGGGAGTGAATATTCTGAGGCCATGTTCAATTATTACAACAATTCATGAAGATATGACATTCGGAGTGCTGAAGTCATCCAGGGAGTAGTGACAAAAGCATAAGCACAAATTTCCAATAAGAAAATTTAAACCTGTCACAGCCTGTGATAACCTCAGCCAGCTCACTGTGCTGCGACACAGAGGCAGTGTTTTGTGTGAAACCTTCATGTATTACAGTCGAAGCTTCAATAGATGTGGCTCCACTGAAGCCTCATAATTCTATTAACACTGTAAATTTTGTAACAGCCAAATGAAGAACACAGGCAGTTTGTGACCTAGTATTCTTATTTATCTAGCACATATTCATCAATTGAAGTCTAGTTTACAGATTACGTTTTGGATATCCAGAGTGGGAAAACGAATGAACAGGGACAATCAGCTGGACAGGAGCAGGAGGGAGAGAAGGGAGGGTAGGAGAAGGAAAATGGGAGGGATGAAAGAGGCAAGAGGAAAAGAAAGGAAAGGAAGAAGGAAGGCAGAAGGGCGCAAGGGAGAAGGTCAGGCCATAGAAAAGAAGAAAAGAAGGCAGGGAGGCAGGAACAGAGGAAGACAGGCAGGCAGGAAAGAAGGAAGGAAGGGAGTGAGGGAGGGAAGGAATGAGAGAGGAAGGAAGGAAGAAAAGAAGGAAATAGAACAAAACTCTACAGTGAACACATGTTTTAGAAAATGTGGTATGGAATGTGGCAATATGGGAGTATCTATATTACATAAGGCACTACAATTTGCATTAGAGTAAGGGAGCATCACACAGAGCCTTGAAGGTGGCTTTGAGGCCATATATACATATATATCTGGCTGCATGTCACTTATCAACACTTACTGTTCAGCAATTGTGTCTGGGTTATTGCCAAATTTCAAAATGAACAAGCTGAAATCTTTCACTGGAAGACATTTTTTCTCATGCACTGTATGGAGTAAGAAGAACAAGTGTCTTCACTGAGCAACTGGATTCTAATCCTTTGTCTGTTTCAGTAATTGGTATATAATTTGGGACATATCATTTTACTATCTGAATTGAGTTTTTCCAACCATGATTGGAAGTGAAAACAGGGACTAACTTGCAAAATAGTGAACAGCACAAAATAATACCCTCAATATTTTACTTGTGACAAGTGTGAAATAAAATTGAATGATATTATATTTATTTAACATTGACAATGCTATGTACCTTGTTTGAGAAGACCTCAAAATTCCCCTGTATTTCAAACTCCTATTTAATTACGATTTACTCTACCTACTGATTTATCTGTCAAATGTAAGTTACCCTGATACTTTGAACAGATACAACATGATATCAAAGCATAATACATTATGCAATGATAATGCACTGACTTTCATGAAATAATACTAGAGAATATTTTGATAGACTTAGATGTGAAAGTCTGTATAAACCTAAACAAAAATCTACATTAATAACTTCTACTCAGTTAAGAGTTTCTATTAATATTTCAGAAATTCTATCCAAGAAAAGTTATGTGTTCATTGCCTCAACAATCTTCCAGAAACCCATTTAACTTGCACTTTGACTGAATGACAATACTCAATGAAGACAAATAATGCCAGTTCCTTCTTCCCATGGCCAGTAATATGATTTCACCTGACTTTTCTGTGTCCCTAGACTCAAACGCATGTGATCTTGAACTATCACTTAAGCCAGCCAGGACTTTATGCAAAGTGAGCTGCAGTAGACATCCTGTGATAATCTCCCCACTTCTGCAGTGTATAAATGGAATAACATATTTATTAACTGACAAGTGTCCCACATTAGCTCACTGACCTGTGAGGTAATCCCATTATGGTAGGAAAGTAAAAGCTCCAAAACTGCCTCTGTTTAAGAAAAACAGCTAACCAGAAGCTAGCTCCTTTTGCTTGAGGGACTGTAGAAATCAGTGCCACCTGACTCCACCTTTCTTGTTTGGTTTATGAAGAAAACATGTGGATCTCGGAGAACAAGTGAGCATTTCATAACCTCAGCCAATTGGTGTGTTTGAATGTAGCCTTGTTTAGTAATCCTGTTGTTTGAGCTCAAAAAGTACCCCCTGGTACCTGGCACACAGCTATTGCTGTGACACAAGTTTTTCTAGATAACTATTAGTAGCTACAGCCTGATGCCAATGCCTTTAAGTTGTGCAGGCAGCCATACAGCCTCACTGTCCTACTGCAGGTTATGAAAACTGAATGCCCCATGTCATGTGGCCTCCTGTAGTTCTGGTCACTTGTCCTTTCCATCCCTCCCCAATGGTTGGAACTGCTGAGCAAGAAGTAAAAATTATTGAAATATCATGCAAGATACTAGTATGTCAGAAGATGGGCAATAAATCTCACTGAAATTCAGAGACTTCTCAACTCATTGACATTTCTTGGGGTCCAGTGGTGTGAAACTTTTAGAGAAGAGGAAGATCAGGCCTGGTTTACAGATGTTTCTGCTTGAACTAGAACACTCAGATTCTCGTGGGGAATCCCTGATGGAGAATCATGAAGTACAAGTCTCTCAGCCAGAAGAACTTCAAGCAGTGCATGTAGTTCATTTTTAAAAGAGTAGAAATAGGCAGTGTAGAAATTACAGAATGATATAAGAGATGTAGTCAGTGGTTTATCTACTGGGCTAAGGATTTGGAGGTAAGATGATTGGGAAGTTGGTGACACAGAGATTTGAGGCAAATGTATTTAGGTTAATACGATCAAATGACGACATCTACATCTCACACAAATGCTCACCACTGGTTATACTATAGCAGTTGAGTGGATAACAAGGCCTTTCCTGTAGATATGAGAGCCTTTTCATCTTAAATCTTATCAACAAAATGAACAGGATTGATAGCAGCAGGATTGGTTATGTAAAGACCAAGCGACACAGACTTTTGTAGCAATGGCCATGTAACTCCTGAGTGCTCAATCTAACAGTAAACAGAGTTCGTGGGCCAGGGAGATAGTTCAATGGCATAAGCACCTGCCTGGCAAGTGCAAGGTCCTGAGTTCAATCTCCAGAACTGAAAAAAGCAAACCAACCAACAAACAAGAAAAAAAAAAATCCAGAGTGTCAGAAATGACACCACTTTTCAGAGTAATCAGTGAGCTACCTAGCTGCAGTTCAATTGTTTTGGTCAATTTCCATCCAGGAAGGGAAGTTCTGGTTTAAGAATAGAGAAATTTCTCTAGATAGGTATTTGTTTCTTATTTCTGAAAACACTGCCACTAGAGTCCATCTCTGTGAAATTTCCTATGTGCTGGAAGGATATTCCACATAGCCTTTATTTTTATTAAGAGAATTCATTCACTGGGAATGAGAGCTAAGAAGGGGCATATGCTCAAGGAATTCCTGGCTTCTTCTCATGCTCTTTATTATTCTAAGCATCTGACTTGATGGAGCAACAGAATGAAAGGTCTTTTGAAGACACAATGACAGTATCACCAAAGCTGAAATACTTTCCAAGGCTGAGGCTCTGTTCTCAAAGTTTCTCTACGCGATCTAAGTCAGTGTACAACATAAAATTTTCCTTCCCTTGCTGAGATTCACAGGAAGAAATGAGTGAAGGGCGGCTTACGATCCCTGCTAGGGAATTCACCAACACAGTCTTTACTTTCTGTTCCTGTGACCTGGTGCTCTGCTGCATTTTAGGTCCAAAAGATGAATGTTTTTGCCACAGACATGATAATGATTGCATCAGACTGGAAGGTAAGACTGTTGACCGGCTGCCTTGTGCCCCTCAGGATTCTGTGCTAGGTGGGATGGTTGATCCTGATTAACATGGGGAAACTGAGCTACTCCTAGACAACAGAGATAAGATGAGTATGCCGGTAATATGGAGATTCCTTCGGGGATTTTTTATTACTACCATGACTCTTGATTAAAGAAAATGAGAAATCAGAAAAATGCTCTTCAGGTAGGTTCCAGAACCTTCAGGAATGGTGATGTAAGTCAGGTCACTAGCAAAGAAGCATGTAGATTTAGGGTACTTTTGAAAAGGGAATGTGGACTCAAAAGTGGAAGAGAATAGTTACAAAAAGCAGTTGTGAGGACCTTCTCAGTTGCAAAATTGTGGGACACAATTTCTATAACTTCCATCTATCTATCTATCTATCTATCTATCTATCTATCTATCTATCTATCTAGTATCTAAAGTCTTTGCTTTCTTCACTCTTTCATTCCCATTTTATCTAAGATTTATTAATTATAGTCAGCTCTGCAGCACAGTGTTTAAAGTATCAAATGTTGCCTACAATTGTCAAAAATTTTGGCAACGTCTCCCTCAATCCCTCTGGAAAGAGTAAAAACCCTAGTCATGCATTCATCTTGGATTTTAGACTTTCCAAGGAAAAGTCAATGAATACACATCTGGTTTTTAAGCGAAGAAGTTTTCATTACTTTTTATGGCACATCCAGGAAATGCAGAGAAATAGGAAAACATGAATAGATCCCTGAGGGTGTTACCCTTTAAGAGTAATTCAAATGTGAATACACAAAATGTAACGGAATTTCCCAACCTAGATTTTGGTAGTCTTTCACATCTGTTACCAAATATTTTGGTTAGTTTATGCATCACCCAATGCTTCTGGTGGCGATAGTTTTTGTCTCATCTGTGTAAAAAGTCCTGCATCCTGTGGTATTTTTTTGAAAAGCCTTATTTTTAATAGAAAGTTTTTATATATTTTAATAAACACACAGCCTCTTTGCCATATCATTCAGAGGGGAGAAAAACTATCTGCACATGGTAGAGGCCAAAGGGTAAGAGGGTCAGGCACTATGTGAAGCCTCTTTTATAGAGAGTTTACCTTTAGTTGCTAGAAAGGGTTCCACCAGACCCAAGCAGTTTTTGGGGGTTCAGCTCTTCATACTATCTCCTTAACCATAAAGTTTCAACTCCTGGATTTTAAGAAGCTCTAGTACTGTGGCTTTACTTTCCCTATACCCACATGTTTGTTCAATGTTTTGGTCATTATATTTGTGATAAAATCCAAATGATTTAACTTGCAGATATTTAATAACTATTGATAGAAGTCAAAATGCATCAATGCTTCAATAACTGCTGTTTTCAAATAATATTTGAAACAGAAATGGAGAGAAATACAGAGAAAACTAGACCAACAGCCATAAATAAGAATTGTAGATCATAATTAGTTTTCAAAGAATCGCTTTTCAAAAAAAATACATTTTGGACTCAACAATCAATAGCATGCTCTTAATTTTGTTTCACAGAGATTGTATTCTTCCTCTTCATGGAAATATGAAAAACCAAATCCACATAAGCAGTTTACATCTAACTGTGATTGCCATCATATTATAGGATCTGCTAATATTCTGTTTTTAAAATTAACTCATTAGGCAAATAATAACTCCTTGGTCTAGTGTATATTTCTGTTGCTGAGCAAAACTGATGCCATCCATAAATGGACATATAATTGTTAATGTAGATTTTGGAATACCTGGAATCATGTATAAGAAGTTCATTGGGCTCAGTGTGATGTTTGACTATGTGTCATAATGGTATTAGAGGTCCAGATGAATGTTATTAAGAGAAATATGCAAAAGGAATAGATCTGCCTTCTCTTTCCTTGGAAGTGATGTTAGCTGTGTCTCTCAGACTCCCTGGGCAAAGGTCCTGGCGGACAGCAGGATATGAGAGGCAGAGCTTTTGGGCCCATCAACTACAGAATTTGCTAATAATTTTATACTATTGATGGGTAAAGGATTTGCCTCTTTTTAGTAATTTAATACCACTTCCCATTTTGTACTTGTGTTGACTCACCTATTTAAAGCTGTCAAGTCACTCAGTGCTTGTATAGACTGCTCTTGTCAAGTGATGCTTTTGTCCTCATGCATAGTCCAAGCCCCTAAAATCATCTGCAGGACCTCACTGTACCTGGCCTGTGTCTTACATTCCTCACTCATCTACAAGGGTAAACAAAGTCACCAGAGTGAGACTGTGTTTTATTTTGCTAAGCCACCCAGGGAGATGTAAATTTGGGGACTTTCTTCCAAAAACCTTCCTAAACTAAGCACAACATAGGGATATCAGTTTGCTAAGGTAAAGCACTGTTACAAATTCAAAGAAAAAGAAAGCAAGGAAAAACCATCCTGAGCTCCCTGGGTTCTGACACTGGATACATGGGCTGAGGTCTGAGGGCACATCAGATGAGCTAGGCCTGGCCATCCTGCCGTCCCTGTCACTCAGTTGCCAAGCCTTGACCTCCTTGAGATCATTCTTGAAGTCATTGACTTACAAGCTCTCAACCTTTAGGAAGAGGGTGGAAGGTTCTAGTTTCCAATGCAATATAAATCTTGAAAGATACACAAGTTTTTGGTAGCTGTGAGACCAGATTCAACCACAAATTAGAAGTCTCTCCTGCACAGCACCAGTGAGTTAGAATAGATAACTTCAATAAATCATTTTTCTATTCCTTCTCCTCTTCTTAAGACCAGAAAGACGACAAGCTGTTCTCTGAAATACCCCAAAGGTATCGAGCATATCCCAAGCCCCAAACCTGCGGCTCACTTCTGAGTTTTGCTCAGGCAACCAAGGACATGGAGTAGGGCAGAAACTAGGAACACTTTTGTATAGGCCATCTGTACATAAAACCCACTATTTATTTAATTTTGAATTTGTATCATATTAATGCTTTTTTTAATTTTTAAGTTCGGTTTAAAAATAGTTCATATTTTACTTTAATAATCTAGCAATAAGATATCATTCCACATAAAAAGAAAAATAACAGTTACTATACAGACAATGGCCAAAACAAGACCTACATAGCCTGGCAAGTCATTCTGCTCTCTAGGTGGGCAACAGAATTTGCTTTTACGCAGCATTATCAATGGGCTGCATGGCCCTAAGTGACTCTATCACAATTTCACTCACTCAATTCCAATAAAACATAAATGTCTTCATTATTTATTCCCCATTCACCTTGATCTTAGCAGTACTATTTCAGAATAAATTTGTACTGGAATTTTCAAAACAACTGACTAATGATGTCTTTAAATAAATAAATTTTTGTTTTCTGTAAGACTGAGAATCCTAGCTTAGCACTGCTGTTATATCTGTAGATTCAACTTTTGCTTTGTCTTTCCTTCTTTTCTCCCTGTGTCACTTTCCTCCTTTTTTAAAAAAAATATTTTTTTTTTAATTTGGTACAGGGTCTCACTCTGAGTGCACACTTATAGGAATCCTCCTGCCCCAGCCTCTCTGGTGCTGGGATTACAAGCATGAATCACCATGACTGGTTTCAATGACAGGTGCAGTTGGGGCACCAGCTCAACCTGGGATAGAACCCAGGTCCTTGCTCTGTCCACGAAGGCACTTAGACTGCTGAGCTATCTCCACAGCCCTGCTTTACCCCTTCTTATCTTTCTATTATTTATTTTTTGTTTGTTTGTTGTTTAATGTATTTAGTACAGGGTCTACAGGGTCTCTCTGCACAGATCCAATTTGGAGTGATCCTCCTGTTTTCAGCCTCCCAAATGCTGGGATTACAGGCGCGTGCTGCCATGCCCAGTCTCAGCCACTGTCTCAGCGCACCCAGTGGGTGGGCCAGCATGGCATGGCGATCAAATCTCAGTCCCCTAGCACTCGTCTAAGCAGGTGCTTTAGTCCACTGAACTCTCTGGTGGGCTCTCTTCCTTTTATTCTTTTTCTTTCTTCCTGTTTTTCCTCTTTTCATTCATTTTCTTTTCTACATGTATCATTAGTTGAGAAATACATATACATCATATATTACAAATATAAATGTTCAACATTTATTTAATTTTCTCATCTCTATTCATATTATAAATTCACTTTAATAAGATTAATAAGCAAGTATTCTGTTACTATAAAGTTAGAGAATTTGATATTCATTTGAATTCATGCCATTTTTTATCAATAAGCATATACAAATTAGATCCAATTTATTTCAAAATTCTAAAGTTATTAAAATATATACTTAGAGATTTATGGGAATACTTAAAATTTAAAGTCATTTGCTATTTCGTGTTTTATAATAGACACTTAATTTGCAGTCATTTAGTAAGAATTCACTATTTTCTTAGTAATACCATAGTCACTGTGTGGGACAGTTCACCTTTTCATAGTGAGAAGCAAAGAATATCAAGCAATGAAACAAAGTTGGGGGGGAGGCCGGGGAGATAGCTCAGTGGAATAAGCTCTTGACTCGCAAGTGCAAGGACCTGAGTTCAATCCCTGGTTCCAGAAAGAAGGAAAGAAGCAAAGAAGCAAAGAAGGAAAGAAAGCAAGAAAGCGAGCTGACTTCCACAGCTGTAGGAGTTACACAGCGTCTACTGCAGGTCAGGTGTTCAGTGATGTCCTCGCCGAGGAGACCATGTGGGTTTTAGATCTAGATTATCAGAGAAACAGCCATGTGAATCCCTCTGGAGAAAGTATTCTGGGTTCATCCTTTTACCTCCCAAATCTAATATAGTTACAATACTCAACTGAGAGGAATAATATTTTAATAAAAGTAAAAGTGAGTGAAACAAGTTTCCAGAAGCAGAAAAAAGCCACGAGAGCTAAAATTCAACAAAACTGATGAACTATCACTTCTAGCGACCCACATCAGTGCCTGGGAAGGTACCGGAGTTTCCTTCTCACTGTGAAGGAAGGCAGTAGGGTATTTTCATGAACAAGAGGATGTAAGTAAATTGTTAATTTTCATTTTATATTCTGGCTAACTGTTCCACTTCAGAGTAGACTTTGAAAGAAAGAGGAAGAGATAAAATGGAAGCTACAATATCTGTGTACTTCTATTATATAATAATATTTAATTTCTTTCCTTCCGTTTTGTAAACACAAGCATGTCATCATATAATCTATAGTCACGTTTATAACTTTCTTTATAGTATCCTTCAATGACAAAGTTACATACTATATCTGCAAAAGTGCTATGTGTCTGTATTTGCTAATACAAAGCAAAGTTTACTGCCTTCTTCTTTCATCACCTTCTTCAGGAACTGTACAGGTCTTCTGGCCTTTCTACGTGATTAGAAGATACAATTTTGGTTTTGATGTTTGCAGTCCACACATATAACAAACCGTCAAAATACTTTAGTACTACTAAAAGACAAGTGTATACTTTTGAAACAGACTTCTTTATTATACAGTTCTCTTTGGCCAGCGAATTCTTAGGTATAACATATGTGAAAGAAAGTTCACAGAGTACTCAAGTAACAGAACACCTCCATTACATTTTTTATTACTTTTGGTGGTACTGGGGATTGAACTCAGGACCTTATGCTTGCCAGGCATTCCCTCGTGCTGCTGAGCTATATCCCCAGCCCTACCTATGTTATTTGAAATCACTGGGTAAAGTCTCACTCCCACTATTTTTTATGGGTAAAAATATTTATTTACACTTATCACATCCATGTATGCATACCATCATAATCATTGTCATTACATTGTGTACATTCTCATATTTTAAAAAAGGAAAATATAAGGGCTGGGGAGATGGCTCAGTGGAATAAACGCTTCCCTGAGAAGATATATATATATATATATATATATATATATATATATATATCGTCATGGCAACCTAGTACTTTGCCTTTCACTTAATCAATATTTCTCTTCTATCAATTATTCCATGATATTAAACCCTGATTTGTATATTTTTCTTTCCAGTACTGTATTTCAATCCTTTTACTTGATGCATAGATTTCTAAGATGAACTCTCCTATTAAAGAGGATGTTGGAAAGTGGAAATATATCCACTGCTCATGGATAGAGAAGACCAACATAGTAAGAAGGGCTACACTCCCAAAATTATTATACAGGTTTAATGTAATCCTGATCAAAATACCATCAACATATCTCACAGAACTAGGGAAAACATCTTTAAAATTCATTTGGAAGCAAAGAGACCTAGAATAAGAAAGGTAATTATGAGCAATAAAGGCAAGACAAGGGTATCATAATCCCTGACTTGAAATTACACTACAAAGCTACTGTGACAAAATCAGCATGGTACTGACCAGACAACAGACCTGAGAATCTTGGAACAGACTAGAAGATGCAAACTCAACAACAAAGACACTTGGCTACCTTATGTTTGACAAAGGAGTCAAATATGCTCACTGGAAGAGAGATGGCCTCTTTAACAAATGATGCTGGAAAAACTGACTTTCCACATGCCAGTCCAAAACTAGAAATATGTTTATTATCATGCATTAAACTAAAATCACAATGGGTCAAAATACATATATTAAAACGGAAACATTAAATTTACTAGAAGAAAAATTAGGTAGAAATCTTGAAGACATAGGGCTAGGCAGAGAATTCATGAACGAAACTCAATGCATTAAAAACACTTCAAAGAATCAACAACTGGAATCTCATCTTATTAAAAAGCTTCTGCACATCAAAAGAAATCACCTACAGAATGAACTTACAACCATTGACAATGCAGCCTTATTTTTGCTAGAGCCTGCTGGGAAGTGATATTTGTAACAACTGTTTGAAAGAGCCAGCTTCAAGTAGAAGTATAAGACTGAAGGCCTTTCTTTCTTCCTCCTTTCTTTTATTCTGTTTCTCCTCTACCTTTTTATAACCTTTTTTCTTTCCTTTGTCCCTTCATTTACTTTTTCTACTTACTTTTACTTCATGCCTTCCTTCCTTCCCCTGCCCCTCCCCCTCTCCCTTTCTACAATTCTCTGTCTCCTTTTATCTCCCTCCCTCTCTCCTTCCATTCTTTCTTTTCTTTTTCTATCTTTTGTTACTAAATCCTTCAGTCCTTTATAAGGACACCTGCTGCAGTGTCCATTTTCTAGCACTTTGGTCACATTGTTCACAAGTGTAAAAGATACAGGCAGGTAGAGATTAGCTTCAATGAATAGCTTTCTATTTGTTTGTTGCCAGTGAACACCTCATTATATGAGGCAAAAGGGAAGCAACCAAGGTCTCTAATGTTATTCAGATTAAAATAGAGGCATTGTCCTGGACTATTTGATTGCATCAAATGTGATAGTCAGGTCCCTTTAGAAGCAGAGCGTGTTCTTAGCCTGGTTGTTAAGTGGACAGCAAGCAAGATTCAGATTTGAGAAAATTGACCTACCAGTGATGGCTTTGAAGATGAGTAGAGGCACAAGCCAAGGAATTCAGGAGACAGTGAAAAGCTGTGGGAAGGTTTTGAGCAATAGTCATCAAGCAACAAGGGTCTCAGCCCTACCCCAACCTATCTCATCCTGTTGTTGAAGAGAACTTGGTGTGCGTTCTCTCCGGAACTTCCAGGCAGAGCCCTAACAGTTAGCAACTTGAATTTGGCCTTGAGGGCCATGAAAGCAGAGGAACCAGCTGAGAGAATACTGAGACACATAATAAAATGGTAAGACAGTATTTTTTGGTTCACATTACCAAATATGGTGTAAGCAGTTACAGAAGTCATAAAAAATATGAAGGGCATGATAAGTCCCACAATTCAGAAGGAGACTGTGACTGGATATAGGTATTCCACTCATAATGTGTTTCCACTTTTTATCCACTATCAACTTCAGGAGCTTTTCAAAATCTCTATTAAATTCTTAAACTGAAGATTTTGTTCTGCAATGTAGAACAATTTATAAGAGCTGCACAACTCAGAATTTGACCATGTAGTCCTTCCTTCAATACTTCTACTTGTATATCAAACTGTTATCTGTTTAGTTAAGTCATGCTTTGTTTATCAAGGATTTTGACTATATTAGTCTCTATTTTATGTAACTCAGAAATTGAAGGAGTGTAAGGGCTGAGTTTCAATAAGACATGATGGCACCACTGACCTATCTGTACCAGGGCACTAATGTATGTCTATCATTCACTTAGTTTCCTTTTCCCTCCTAAGTGTAGACCTAACATAGAGGCAAAAATCACCCTTCCAGCTCTTCTTGCACACACTGCTTTATTCCCCATTTTGCTTTCCAGTTTCCTATCACCCCAGGGCATCCCAGTTGTAGTTTTCAGATTCTGGCTGAGCTTTTTTTTTTTTTTTTCCTTTAAATCATGCATTCACTAATTTTCCTTTAACTTGCTTACATAATTTCTGGACTTGGATTTTTTAGTAAGTATAAAAAATACTGCATTGTTACTGATTTAAGGCAATTTAATATAAAACACGTAGATATGTTTTGTTTCAGGTAAGCACTGCAAGTCATATTTTTATAGAGTAAAATTTGATTTTCACGTTTTATGATCTAGAGAAGTCTTTCTGAGCTACCAAACTCAATGGTTATGTTTGTTCATCATTGTATCCTATTTCTGTGAGCAAAATAGTAATGGAAGAATGAGTATCTAAAAGCTAGAACTAACATAAAAATTTGTATAATTAAAATTATGTATTAAATGAATTGCTATAAATTATTCACCACTCATGTACAGTAGCAGCAAATACAATTTTATGTATAAGTGAATCATTATTGGTTTAAGTTTTATGTAGGGTACCTTTTAATTTTCACAAATTAAAAGAAAAATAAACTACAGTTTTCAATTACATGCATGTTAAACTTCTTTGTTACAGCTTAACACATTACCTGTCACTCTTTAATGCTTGTTTCTTATAATTTCTTGAAAAGTTCCTATGAATGAATATACTGAAAATGTAATTCTTACCCCCAAAACTTTAAAAGTTGGTCAGTTCTCACTGAATGCAATGGTATCTATTTTCTTCCTGGCTGAATTTGTTTGAAGGGCAAGATTTGTGATAAACATGATCTGGATTATTTTGTTGATATAATTGCCTGAAAAAAATAGAGTAATTATAAACAAGCTACACATGAATCATAATCTGAAAAATTAGTACTTACATAGATTTTATATAAGCTACACATTTTTGATAAAATGTTTTTGATTTAAAATTATGTAGAACATATTATTCGTAAGAAATAATATAAAAATGTTAAGCTTATGTGATGAACTAAAAGATCAGATTTGTGTAATTCCATTATTGATATTATTGTACAATAAATAAAGAGAAAGAAAAGCAATTACTAATGTAAATTGATAAAGTCATATTTGCATCTGTCCCCCTTTATTTTCTCGAAGGAAATATTAGCTGTGTTACAATTTATGATTGGTTTTCATCTAATATAAGATAATCCTGATAGTAGTTTTATAAATGAATGCAGTCATCTTTCCATGAAGAGAAAAGAACTTTGGACATTAGTGGTATAATAACTTATTTTTTATCTTGCACAAGGAACTTAAAGTTCATCACTTGCAATATCAATTAATTTTGATAATAATAGAAAGAAAATTTATAGTTAAAACTATAAGTGATTCTTGCCAAAGAACATTTAAAATCTGCAAAACTGTAAGATGTCATTGGCATTTGGCCCAAATCAGGGGAATTGCTATTATATATTGCTAGCATTGATAATTATGTTAGCTGAAAATTAGAAATATACCCTTCAGAATAATAGAAATAGGAAACGTATGAGTTTGTCCAACTCGTATTTCTTGTATTTCAAAGAAAGTTTATTGCATGAAGAACAAAAAAATGAATCAAACCGATGGAACATTAATTTCTTATTAAACTTATTCTCTGATTTCTAACTTAGAATCAAAAAAGTATAATAGTGCAAAGATTTAAATTTCACTTTATCTAATTATTTGAGGGCAAATAATTAAACTTTGTAATAATTTATCCAAACCATTAAACCTATTTATGCTTAAAAAAGAGAAAGACCCTATTATGTGACATGTGTATATGTTGGTTTGGAATATTAAAAAAAAGATATAAATGGCCCAAAATATGAAAGATATAAAATCTAGAATGGAATTAAGTTGAAATAATGAAAACAATAGCATATTTAAGGCATTTCATATGAAAGTAAAATAGAAAAAAAAAATAGTTCATGTCCAAGAAGCACTGTATCACCTTTAGAGGAGGTGTTAAATTGAAAAATATATCAGGAAAATGGAAAAATATGTCCCACTGAGAGAAAGCCTAGTCATCACTCATGAGAGCACACAAAGCACTTTGAGGGCAATCTATGCAGAACAGGACGACGTGTACAAATGTCTAAGGTGAGGACATGGAGCTAAGCATGAAAATGGTGCCGAGAAGAAGAGACTCAGTGCTTCAATTCCCTTTTCTTTATGCCCTGGCAGGACATATTTGAGATTCATTTATTGGTGAAACCAAAACTAATATTAACTGCATCAACCTCCTACAGTCAGCCTGATGTCATACATCAAATGTTTGCTTAGTTTGAGAATTATTTATAAAATGCTGCTGCATATAACAATACATATTTTGTTTTTGTTTTATTTTGACTCTGATAAGATGTTAACCTGAGATGTATTGTAGTCTGTGCCCTCCCCAGCATCTGATTCTTTAACCAGTCAATCGCTCCAAAGTGGGGATCCCCGTCTAGTCTGGGTGCTTTCCTGAGGGGTCTCACACACACCCTCTTCCTGGAGCTCTCTTTGTAGCCCTGTGGGCATGAGCCTTGAACCCACAGGAAGCCTCATGTCATCACTGATGCTCGTGCTGTCCTCTGCGGATTTGGGCTCTGTGTACTCAATCTTCTTTCTCTATTTCTTTTCTCCTGGTCTGCTTATCTTTAAATGGTCACTGGATTTTGAACTGAAAACTGGGGGAAGAATTACAGAAGCTTGAGAAATCTGGGTAGGGAAGAAAATTTCTCAGATTAGAACGTTACAAAGCTAGGAGCTCTCATGTGTACTTGTAACACCAGCACCCTGGATGTCTGTGGAGGGAGCATAACAAGTTTGAGCCCACCCTAGGGGATTTAATGAGGTCAAAATAAAGAAATTTGTTTTAAATGGATGGAGGTGTAGCTTAGTGTGAAGGCCTCTGACTTTAAGACCAAGGAAAAAGGGAAAGAGTTGAAGGGATGAGGGAAGGAGAAAAAGAATGAAAGAGGATAGAGGAGCAAGAAA
>NW_004524694.1:8815761-8821936 GCF_000260255.1 Octodon degus | reverse complement strand
AGACACAGAGAAACAGAAGCTGACAGAGAGACAGAGAGACAGAGGCAGACAGAGACAGAGAAGCAGAGACTCACAGAGAGAAAGAAAGAAAGAGATAGAGAGAATCAGAAATAGAGAGATAAACAGAAATACAGAGACAGAGAAAAAGACAGTAAAGCAGAGAGAGAACCAGGGAAAGAGGGTCAGACCAAGGGAAAGAAGGAAGCAGTGAAGGAGAAAGGGCATATACAGTTGCCACCAGATTTATAAAGGGTTTCCTAAGAAAGGAATGTCACTGCAGGACCACTTGGCTGCTAAATGTTTCTTTGGAACTGAAGACAAAATACAACAAGGGGACTAAAGATTTGAACTTGGGCAGCTAGCCAGTTAGATAATGATGTCATCCACAGAAAGAAAAGAATATAACATGAAGGCCATGCTCTGCGGTGAAATTCATTAGCTCTGTTTCAAACATACTACAATTGAAACAATGGAGAAATTCTCAATTGGAGCTGCAGGTACAGATTTATTGACTTAGAGATGAAGGGGAGTGGATTTCTTTATTTGTTCTCAGATTTGTGCCTCTATTCATTTACAATCTAGAATCATTCTCTGCTGTATATCTTCCTTCAAATAGCTCTTAAATACAAAGTTAGAATTTTTATAAGCTACAGTAAACTTTTATGATTTGCTAAAGTAGTTTTCTGTATCTAGAGTGCTTGAGTTTAAAGCTAACTATACTGTTTGCTAGTAATGTAAAACTGAATAATTTATTTAAGCTCTCTCTAAAGTTGTTATCTAAAGCAGTACTTGTCTTGCAAGCTTCTTTTAAGAAGTAAAATAATAACTATGTTTTCTTATTATATGATTACACATACTATATATATGTACATGTATTTCCTTAGCATGGTTAATATATACTTTTTTTAAAATTTATTTATTTATTTTAGTGTGTGTGTGTGTGTGTGTGTGTGTGTGGCCAGCTCAGCCCACCAGGGGGCGGGCTGGCTGGCATGTGGTGCTGGGGATTGAACCGCGGTCGCTGTCCTTTTGCTTAGCTTAGCTTAGCTTAGCTTAGCTTAGCTTGTTCTAAGTAGGTGCTTTAGACCACTGAGCCATCTCACCAGCCCAATATATACTTTAATACTGAGCATTTTACCTTTGTAAACCTCTCCTGGTTGATAATTAAGAGCAAAATGGTGGCTGATTGGAAAGCATCACATTTACTTGGAAAAATTAAGTTGATATAGGAGATGCAATTGGTTGTACATTGCTGCTGTAGCAGGGTATTATGCATTCAACTGATAATTTCAAAAAGATGAATAAGATACAGGATCCTGACTACATTTAATTTGAAGATAAAGAAGCAGCTTTGTCTTGCTCTGTTAAATTTGGCACATGTTCTAGAGAAGCCTAATTCCAGTGGGTAGGAATTGGCAACCAGGTACCATAACATCAGATAGAAGCACAGACTCAAGGCTGCATGGAGTCCTGAAGAAGTGTCATCCTGGCGGCAGCAAGTCCTGTAGATTCTGATAAGGTCAGAGGCAAGGAGGTTATCAGAATGTCCACACTCAAGCTGAAAGGAGCTTAGTTCATCTCAAGTTAATATCAAAGATCTGAGGCACAGGTGTGGGTGTAAGATTTTATGTGCTACTGTCGTGGTTCTTTCTGTTTATGGTCCATTAGGCAACTATGCAGGAGCTGTAGATCTGAGGTACTCAGGGCCAACTGCAGTGGTGATTACTTGAGATAACTGCATCACCAGAACACAGCTCTTGCTTGCTGGTGAAGGAAAGAGACCCCAGATTCTACTCATGTAACAGATCTTGCTTTCCACTTCATATTAAAATAGAAAATGTAGAGAAGAAAAGTCATAGACTTTATCACAACTGTACAAAATCTATACTTTTCTCTTAGCTTCCTTTTCAGAATTTAATAATTAGGGAGGGGAGATTACATTTCTTTGGATTGGATATAGCAAATAATGTTATATTGTTTTAATACATAAGTGTGCTGTGTTTCAATTAGTAGAATGTGGTTTTGGTCTATTGAAGTCATATGGATAATTACTAATGAGTGAAATATTAGAGGAAGTCATGAAGTCAAAATACTCCTAATCCTTAAAAACTTATGTGTGGCACCCTAGAGAGGAGCTGGTTGGTACAGAAAGACAGTGAGTTTAAAGCTGGCCTGGATAATTTAAGACCTTGTCCCTAGGTACATTTTTAAAAGAGGTTTTGTTGTAGCCCATGATAGAGCACTTGCCTGGCACCCATGAGGCCCTAGGCACAATCCTCAGCATGAATAAGAACCAACCTCTTTGCAACAGTCAGGGCTTTGCTGGAGGAACAGATACGACACAAGATGTACATACGCATAAGAAGTTACACGACTGGCATAAGACCGTTAGCCAGAATCCAATGAGGGTGCATGCAGAGGGTGCCTGCACGCTGGACACTGAAGGATTCCGTCCAAGGTCTGAAACTGACTGTAGTGTTCTTTGAGAGTTTGTATCAGCAAGCTGATGGATCTGCAATGGAGGGCTGCTGAGTCTACACCAGAAGACTGACGGATACCAGGTCGACACTGAAGCCTCTGAGCCAGGAGATGACATCCAAGATGACTGAAGACTGGAGCTCCTCCAAGGAAGAATAGGACCCTCTGTCCTTCTTCAGTTTTCTTTTATATTCTTTAAGTGATGAGCCACTCTAGGGTGGGACCTCTGCACCTCAAGGTATGGAATTGCTGAGCTGATTTAGTTAAGCTTTGGACTTCTCAATTTGACACAATGGATCAACTACTATGCTCTTATACCGTCTTCTATTTTTCCTTGTGTCATCTTGTAGACAGCAGGTTCCACATACTGCAAATCTAAAATGATACAACAGTGCTTGACAAAGATAACAGTACCTTTGAGAAAACAGTTATCTCTACATCGCTGAATTCAAGGAGAGGTTGTTTATTCTAAATGCAAGTCCATTATCAGATGTATGGTTTGTAATTAGCATCCTTTCTCTGGGTTCTATCTGTATTTTCCTGATAGACTCATTTAAAGCATAGACGTTTTGTCATTAAATCCAACTTATTTTCTTCTGTTGCTTGTACTTTTGGTGTCATTATGAAATAATTCTTTGCTGATTTCAAGGTCATGGTGAGATATCACCCTGTTGTCTTCCAAGAGTTTTATAATTTTAGCTCTTACACTTATGTTCAGACCCATTTGGAGTTAACTTTTGGTGGCTGATGTTGGAAAAAGGAACAAATCTCCTCCTCTTATGTGGTTATCAGGCCACCTCTGCCTCTTCATTAAAACAAGCTTGTATGTTCTGAATTCAGCCTCCTTTGAATGGATAATTTCTGAAGTCAGTGTTAGCAGTTTTCCTGTGGAGGACCACGTGGTCAGCTCTCTTTGAAAGAAGAGAATTTGTGTCCATTTTGGCTGAGCCTGACCATATTTCCGTGTATGGATATATACAAAACTAGCTAGGACTTTTCCTAATCCTTTCATCTGGCTTTAAGCAATAGGTTTTAGTCTAGCTGAGGTGCTGGTGGCAGTCTTTGATGACAGCGGGTGTGTTTCTCCAGAACCCCATCTGCTGTTCTCTAGTGTGAGCCAGCTCCAGATGGGACAAAGAACCAAACTCCACACTTTGAGCTAGGACTGAGCCTCAAGATAAGGCTGTGAAGCCCTGGGCCTTGAAAGGTTACGCATCTGCGCCGAAGCACTGACCCCACTACATTAGATAGTACCAATTGTGTAATGCACATTATTCTCTGTACATGCTTCTCTCTGCACACTGCAGCAGGAAATGCAGGCCTTCCACCTCGCCCAGCTTACTACTTCCTGCTTTCTCGTGGTCACTCGTTCTCAAGCTACTCCTTTCTTTATGAGTGAGTAAAAGCTGGGCTCAGACTTGGGTCGAGGCCTTTGTTCTGGATAGCCACTACCATGGCTGGATTTAGGACTCCTTGGCTCCCCATAATTGCAAATATGCATTAGTGTTTTTATTCTTGCTGTGCGTTGCACTGGAATTGGTAGATTGGGATTAATTTCAGGGAGGATTCTAATAATTCACACACGGGATTACAAATATAAACTTCCCAGACCAAGATGAGGACCAGGGAGCGCTCTCTATATTTCCCCTTTTCCTTACTGCAGGAAATCTCTTCCCACAAGACGGTTTTTCAAATGCTGCAGTCCCTACCTTATTCTAGCTTGCCAATGAATCCATCAATCACCTGAAAATTGTTATTTCTTCAAAGTACTGATTGGGAACCAACTTTAAATTGATGTTTCTATCATCATTTTGCAAATGAAGACAGTTCCTGAGGAAGGGTTGGGGCTCTCAGTTCTACAGGCTGCTTCTGCCTTTGGAAAGTGAGTATTCATTGAGCCTTAGCTCTGGGAAGGGAGTAGAGACAAAAGTGAACTTCCTTCTTTGAGAGCTGTGTGCTTAGTCATTAGTAAAAAATGGCCCAAGTCTCTTCAGTTTACCTCATTGGCTCAGTTATTTTTCTCTTGTTGCTTGGACAAAGTATCAGACACCCAAAATTAAGGAAGGGAAGGTTTATTTATCTCAGTTAGTGGAGGTTTCAGTCCATAGTTGGCTGGCTCCAATACAGAATGACACATGGCAAAGGGAAAGAGTTCATGGCAGTGGAAAACATCAAAATAGCAAAAGCCAAACAGGAGAAGCAGTGGCCGAGCAGCAGAGGTACAAGCAGATGGAAAGCCTCTCCCTGTTTCCTGTACTGCATCCAGGCTGTCTGCCCCAGGGCAGGTGTAGCACTCACCATAATCCAAGCGGCATGCATGCCCATAATCCCAGCATTGGATAATGAATTAATGACAACCTCTAGAAGTCCACCCAATGACCACATGAGGCTTTGAGGGGACAACTAGAAACAAACATTAACATTCTTCCCCTGGCCCTTCAAAGACTCAGATACAACTCTTTATGCAAAAGGCATTTCAGTCCATTTCTAAGAGTTTCAAAATTCCTAATAGTTTCAGCACTGCTGAAAATTCCAAGTCCCAAGTCTCCTCTGAGGTCTAAGGCAAACTCTTAATATGAGACCTTGTAAAAATGAAAAGAAAGTTAAACACTTCTAACATTCGATGGCACAAGATAAACATTACCATTCAAAAAGGTACCAATAAGGGGATACAAAACACTGGGACCAAAGCAAGTTGAAAATATAGAAGTGCAAACATTAAGTCTTATACTGCCTGTAGTTTATGTGGGGCACCTGAAGTAACCTGTGATGAATTTTGAGCTCCAAAATCTTTCATGGCTTGGCCCCTATGGCACTTTTGATGGTTGGTCCCATGGCTCTTCTCTTAGGCCTGCTTTGCTCCTTTCTTGCAATTTTACTTAGGTGATCTCCATTGCTGGATTTTCCACACTACTGGGGTTTCCACTGCAGGTTAGGCTTCTCACGCTCTGCTTCACACACTGCCATCCCAGCTGTAGACTGCCTGGCCTCCCAGGTCTTCTAAAATCTAGGTGGAAGCCTTCTTAACCTCAGAACTCTTGCATTTTGTATGTGCCTAAACTCAACATCATGTGCATGATGCCCAGGTCTGCTGCCAGCTGGAGCAGTACCCAGGCTTTCTTCGGTCTTAGATGTTGGGGTCAAGTGCCTGGATTGCTGACAACTCTGACCCTGATTCCAAGAGGTCACCATTGGAATAATGCCACCATTCTGGAACCTGATGTGGCTGCTGCTGCCATTCTCAAGCATGGCAATATGTGGCTTTGTCCTCAAAGCAAAGACTTTCACATTTGCAGTTTTGAGACTGCAAGGGTTGGAGACTTGCTGCTCCCTATGATGCCCTCAAGTCATCTTTTCTACTCTCTTGTTCCTTCTTTATAATGGAGATCCTCTCTGCTCTATCTTTGCAGTCCGCAGCTCTATTGGAGCATCCTTTCTGGCCAAACATACAACATTTTAAATCATCCTCCTGGGTTCTTTGCTTTTGGTTCTTAACATACATCTGACTGAAAGCCTCTAACAATTCCCATGCCACTTCTTCCACATTAAACTGCCTTGAAATTTCTTTTGCAAGGTTAATCAATCCACTGCACATAATCTCAGTCTCAGACAAAGACTCTGGACACAGGCAAAATTCAGCCAAACTTTCTGCCTAACACACATTTTGGAGTCCAACAACTAATGCAGTTTTTTTTTT
>NW_004524694.1:8798237-8814311 GCF_000260255.1 Octodon degus | reverse complement strand
TTCTTGGTACCAAATTCTGTTTTGGTTATTTTTCTCTCGGTATGGGGACAAAATACCAGACACTGAAATTTAAGGAAAGAAAGGGTTATTTAGCTGTCAGTGGAGGTACCAGTCCATACTTGGCTGGCTCCAATGCATAATGAAACATGGCAGAGGAAAACAGTTCATGACAATGGAGAACATCAAAACAACAAGAGTGCGAAAGGGAGGAGCAGTGGCAGAGCAGCAGAGGTACAGGAGAGAGCAGGCCACTCCTCCTTCCTTGCTCTGCATCCAACAGATCTGCCCCAGGGCAGGTGTAGCACTCACATCCGTAATCCCAGCTGCACTTACACCCATAATCCCAGCTTTGGATCATGAATTGATGACAAGCTCTAGAAGTCCACGGCAGGACTACATGAGGCTTTGAGGGGACAACTAGGCACAACTCATAACACTCAGTTTGTATGAAACCCCCACTCCACAAAGACAAGGGCAAATGGGTCATCAGGCTTTCTCTGTGTAATGCCTTCAGGGAAAACCTGTGGCCCAAGGGTGGGGTTGTGACAAAGATTGTGACCCTCACACACCACAGATCTTCTCTGGAGCTTTGACTCAGTGATGTTATGTAGCATGGGCTTAGATGAGAAACGTACATACCTTTCTTCTACAGCGGGGAGTGGGAGATCAGGGGCCTGGGTTCTGTGCTGTACCATTCAGGAGTAGTTTCCCTCATGATGAACTGGACATGAGGTGGAGGATGCAGGTGCTGGTTCAGATATTCATAACTCCTGCCACACTTTAGGATATTTCAGTAAACAATCTGTTTCTTCTATTGTCATATGCTGCCTGAGTCATTTCTAGGGACATTATATTGATTTATTTTACTTTTAACTTTCATTATCAGTTTCCCTGAGAAGCAGACGAGTAAAGCTCTTTAGACACTCATGCTGTTCACTTACATCTTGTATTTATGCTCTTCTCCACGTGTAGTTCACCAAGGAAGCCTTCTCCTAGGGGAGGTCAGATGTGTGTAAATGATAATTATTTTAATTTTCTATTTGTTTACATTTTTAGTAATGTGTAAGTTTTGGAAGATGAGATATTGGAACAAAGGTGAACAAAGAACTTTTAGCACCCCAAACTCATCAAGTTACTCAATATTTTCAAAAAGGCTATCTCTAAAAGCCATAATGAATTTATATAGAAATAAGATCTTTATCAGACATTTTCTAGGTTGGAAACACTGAAACCCTCCACCCTGAATTTTTTTGATGGGCACTAATTGGACGTCTCTGCTGACTAATCTGGGGATCTCCAGTGACATTTATTTAAGCCACAGACCAGCTGCTAAACACTTGCAAAATCTCTGAGATTTGGGTGAACCATATTCTCCTACTGGGAAAAGAAAATGAAGTAGCATGGGACTACTCCAATTTTAGTATATGAATCAATTTTCCTTTAATGCCAAGGCCATTCTGATTATCATATTGAAGATAATATTACTGGTAGAAAAATGATGAAGCATTTTTAAAAATGTATTTTCTATCTTTCTGGTTGACATTTTAGAGGTCAGACAATCTATTTAGAGTACCATTAGATACTTTATATTACCAACGCCATATTTAGTAAAGTGTCATACTGAACAAAGTGTTCAAAGGAACCACGCACTTCTTTGTATGTGGCAATATTCTATATGATTGTCCTTGAGTTATTGATCCTTTTGAATTACAAAGTGAGTCTTATAGAAATGAGGTTTATAAAATTCTAAAATCTACTGGAAAGAAAACTACAGTTGCAGTCACGTTGAGCAAGGTCATGTCACGTTTCTTTATTGTCTATGATGTGCTTGGTTTACAACTAGCTTTTAGAAAAGCAAAGGTTTCCTCTACGGTCAGATATGCTGAAGTACTAATATCAAAGTAATTTTTTTAAATTTTATTTATTTATTTATTTATTTGAGAGAGAGAGAGAGAGAGAGAGAGAGAGAGAGAGAGAGAGAGAGAGAGAGAGAGTGGTGTGTGTGTGTGGCCAGCTCAGCCCACCAGGGGGCAGGGCTGGCTGGCATGTGGTGCTGGGGATTGAACCGCGGTCCCTGATGCTTTTGCTAAGCTTGTTCTAAGTAGGTGCTTTAGACCACTGAGCCATCTCTCCAGCCCTCAAAGTAATTTTACTCCAGCAAATCATTGCAGTTGCATTGATTCAAAACTGACATGCTTGCCCTGGAAAATTATTTCTTAATTTTGAATAATCATTGCTTCCAACTTAATTTTTCTCCATAAAGCTACCTTTATTAGTAGAGAGACTTACTATTTTGACACAGGAAATTTTGGTGGAACTTGTCAGAATTAAGTGAAATACATAACATATACTCAAACATTTGCGACGATACTTACAACCTGACATGAAATGTATATGAGCCACTGAGATGGGGCCTTGAAAATGTCACTGTAACTCAAGTTAGACTGAGGTTGGTGATACAACTTCCACAACTTTTAAAATAAAATTCAAAATGTTATATTCAATTGCATTTGTAGCATTTTATATTTCAACTTAACTTATATTATCAAATGAAAGAAAAATATATAATAAACATATTTTGAAAGAGATGGATTTTCTAAACAGAATTCAGTAAGGGATGACAGACTATGGAATCCAATTACCCATATTGTTCTTGGCAGGAAGAATGAAGTTAGCACTTGAAGGCTCAATATTCCTGAATTATGATTTTATTTTTCTCTTCTGTATTGTCACTGGTATATAAATATGATTGAATTTTCCTGAAATTATAGTTCAATAAGAAAATATATACAGATAAATTTTATATTGTATATAAAATATTGAATTTTATATATCAGGAATACATTTTTCTTCTTAGCATCCTGGATTTAATTTGACAGGATATGTAGTTTCTCAATTTAAGAAATTGTTTCTGGGTTGAAATTGAAAATTTCTGTACTTTTATAATGTTTTTACATTAGTTTTGAGTGATGTATTACAGAAGGGAACATAAATTATTTTAAGTGATATAGTGCCTTTAGGGTTAACAAAAAGAAATCTAAAAAAATTATATGAAAAAATCATCACCTCGTTACATGTAAATAATATGTTCCCTTTAGAGACTTAATTAAGGTAGATTTATTTAGTAAGTGAGTTAGTAAAGTTCTACTCACCTATTAAATATCATGATTTGGGCAAATAGAAATATTGTGCCTTAAAACATTTATGTTGTCCTTATCAGAAGCTATCACTTTTAATCAGCATCCAAATTGACAAGATTTAAGAAGTTATTACAAATTAAAATAAGTACAGTATACAAGGAAAAATACTTTAAGTGCCTGAAAAATATATTTTAAAACTTGCTATTTTATAATTGTGATGATATTTGTTAGATTTTTTCTCATGAAAACACTGAAGGGAAATTTTTAACTGTGCTCTAAAACTAAAAATAGTGAAACACTGCTCTTTAACTATTCTTCTTTAACTATCGTCAGATTAATTATGTATGTCAGTATACAAAAACACGAGAAAAGAACTTTGGTTCCTTTTTACTATGCTATAGTGTCTCTAAAGGAATACATAGCACAAAATACAAGCATTGTTATGAACCGTCCACCTTAGTGCAGTAGCTCAACGGCACATGACATTCTGCTGAAATTTCTTCTACAGGCCTAAGTATTTTGATCCCTTAAATTAAATAGTTTATTTTTCTAGAGAACTCAAATATTAAATCATATTATTCTTTGAATTGTCTATATTAATCTTTGATGAAAAATGGAATAATAATGTACTCTTTTACATATTTGTTGTATAATTACAAACTATGTTTTGGTCATTTTTTTATTCTTTTTCAAGTACATCATTGTGGGAGATAAAACGAATACTTTAGTAGTTCTTTGAATCATTGAGACAAGCCTCGAAACTTTTATTCCTATTATGTAGAAGGAAATACAGTGTAATTAAGCATAAACTGATTCTGAATCTTCCCATTGCAGGAATAAAAATATCACAAGAAATTGTGGGGAAGCAATGTATTAGGCAAGCACAATAGTCTTTGTTCCTTAAATGGTTAATAACGTGCATACACATTGTGTATGGGCATAGTGTGTGCCTTTTCCTTTCACAAGTGGGTGTTGCATTAAGCAATCAGAACAATGACCATTTGAGATTATTAATATGTTCTGTAAAAAGCCGAAGAAGTTGTGACTATTTTACTTTAATAATTGGTAGCATTAGTAAATTCAGTGCTTATTGAATAGTATTAAGCATGAAAATTGATCAATTGGAATTTTTATGAATGGAATATGAATTCCTGGGGTAGGTAGGGAAAGCGTAGGATGAGCCAATAGTTTCATATTTCTCAGACTCTGAACATTTTAAATATTGTAAAAGGTAAGATCAAAAATGCAAAATTGAACAATTCAGGTATTCTAGGATATGAACATGCCTTGACAAGGTTTATTTGCCCTTTTTTTAAGCAAAAAATTACATTATACTGAAAGAAATACAGATAAATTTCTGCATTCTCATATCATTATTTACTGATATGTTTCTATTTAATAAGAATTTTTATGTTTATTCAACTTGCTTAATATTTTGTTTATTTAGTACAAAATCTAGAGAAGATAACCCTGTGCTCTTCTCTTGGAACTTGGGCAGTACAGGTCAAATTACCATATGCTAGTGAAAGCCTTTCAAGTAGTTACATAAATAAGATATTTTCTAACATTGGATCCCTTAAGTGCCTTTCAGAATTTCTGAGAAAGATGTGATAGTGTGCTGCCTGTCAGTACCAATAAATTCTAGCATTCTTAATGCAATGGTTTTTCCAACCTTGCTTATCACTCCTTACATCCATCATTATTATTGCTGGTTTACTGCCATTTGTAGACAATTATCACTTTACTGTGATTTTTCTCTTGACGTGTTTCTGATCAACTGTAATACAAAATTGCTTCTTCAAGAAAAATCTTGCAAAAATGCTTTTATATGTACTTTGCAATTCAGGTTTCTGATAGTGTTGTGTCAGTGGACTCTGTATGAATTTGAATAACTTTGGTAAAGCAACTAATGGAATCATAAAATTGTCATTTTAAGATGAATATGAATTCATTCTATAGGAACAATACACATGATTATAAATTTCATGAATTTTGTTTAAAACATCGCTGATTCTTCCATGTTCTATCTTCCAGATTTAAGACAAATTTTTTTCTATAATGTATAAGACATCAAGTAATTTGGTAAAATATAGCTTTGTGAACAAAAATGAAACAATAATTATACATATTCTTGTAAGCAAATTAGCCTCCAATTACAGTTCAAAGAAATGAGGACAATGACAGTGAAAATATTAGTTCAAAGGAAAAATGTATCATACTATATTTAATACTGTGAGTATTAACTTCTAGCCCATTTATAGTCTTTAAATATTTGTTATAGTCAGGAAAATTTTAATTAAATTCTCCTTTAATATTTGGCTACAACTTTCTTTTCTTTTGTTTTTTTGTTTTGGTATTTTTAGGGAAGGGTCCACAGGAAGTTCAGGGTCTCACTACTAGATTGGACTTGTAGTGATCCACCTGTTTACAGTCTCCCAAGAGCTGGGATTACAGGCACAGGCCACCATGCCCAGTCTCAATTACCATCTCAGCATGCCCTGGGGGCAGAGCTGGCACAGCAGGCCTGGGGATCAAACGCCTGACCCCTGTGCCTGTTTGCAGGCACTTTAATCTGCTAAGCTATTTGTCAGGCCCTTACAACTTTCTGATTATGTTCTATTTTTTCTCCTATTATTTTGCCTTGGAATCAGTATGAAAATTGAAATTGGATTCTCCAAAAGCCATACAAATTGAAGCTGGGTGATTTACTATGAATTCAGAGACACTGCCTCAACAGATCACTTAGAGACACTGTTTGTGTGTGCTACCATGTGACATTCTGAGATGGGGTCCCAGATCACCGGATGCCATCAGGGGAGACAATCAACGTGCAAACAAGATTCCCTTAAAAGACCCTACCATCCTCACTCTTCATGAATATCCATGAAATCTCACATCTGGAAACATCAATTTTCTGTCCTCTCACCTTAGAAACTGTGTCTTCCACTATTCAACATTGTTCTGCTTCATTTTCATTAAAATACTCCCAGTAGGTGCTGACTTCTGGCATGATCCAGCAAGTAAGCTCTGCTACCAACACTAGTAAATGACTCAGGTGGTTCTCACTGAACAAATGGCCACTATGTGGAAAAGACAAAAGAAAAAATAACAGTTCTTGTAAGGAAAGATGAGTGTCCCATTTCCTTGAATTAGAGAGACTCTCAAAGATTCTTCACCTGATGAAACTTTAATTAGATTCCTGAAACTTCTCTCAGGCCTATTTATGCACTTCCTGGTTAAATCCGGTCTCAGCAAAGAAATCTCTCAACCTCCATCTTAAAATCTGATTGGGTTGCTACTCCCTACCCATGTCTGATCAACTATACTGTCTCCTGAACAAATCCTGTGAGGTCAGTTTAGCCGTGGTATCACTTTTTTCTCAGTTGCTCTTTGCACTTTCTAATATACTCATCCCACCAGACTCCTGTACATAAATATTTACTTGTCCTATTGTAGAGGTCAACCTTTCTCCTCCACTTCATAATCTTATTATCTTCATCTCTGTAACTATTACGATAGCTCTGAATAAAGCCTTCCTTACCATTCTCCAGAAAGTATTCATTATTGTCTTATAAACTCAAACTGGTATTTCCACTTATTCTCTTCTCATATGCTTTCATTCTTTTTAATATTTTGAAACATTAGGGGCCAAGGACATGGCTCAGTAGAATAAGTGCTTCCCTGGCAAGCACAAGGGCCTGAGTTCAATCCCCAGTTCCACAAAAAATAAAATAAAATAAAATAAAAAAGCATTGCTAATTTCAAAAGAGAATTATTTTTCCCTTTCTAAATCTCCAGATTAGGTTAGATGTTTCTGTGGGTTTTGGAAAAATGCTGGCTTTCACACACATTTTTTTTTACCTTTTATGTGTATCACCATGCAGGAATCTTAACTTCTGAAACAATCATGGTCTTCTTACACTTTAGTCCTTTATCACGAGCTAGGATCATCTTCTTATTCTGATTTTTGCTTGCATTATTAATATCACATTCTTTTGTAAAATTTTCTGGTCAATATATAAATATTATGTAATATTTTATGTAATATCCTATACCTTGCAAATCCTTTATTTCTTAATTTTTTTATTATTGACATACTATACTCCGTTGGGGATTTTTTATATATATAAGAACTATACAAATTTACTTTACATTCTGTCTTTTGATCCTGATTTCTGAACATACATTTCAGCAAAGCTTCGATTACCATGATGATTGACAACCTCCTTTTACTTAAATCCAAGAATCATGATTTTTCTTCCTTATATTCATCTTGATATCTTTGAAATCCTCCTATTATTCCCTTTTCCATGAAGGTATCACTTACATTTCTCGATCATGTCTCTTTGTATCATATCAGCATCCTGCTTGAGGTGATCTGTATTTTCCCATTAAGTTGACATAATCAAGGTATGCTCTCAGCTCAAAAGTCATTGTTGTATCCAGTTTTTAGAAAACGATCCACATGGACTTTCTATAATGAAAATACATTTGCTTCTTTTCTGAACCAAAAGAACTAGGACTCCACCAGTCCTGTCCCAGTGAGTAGTCAAATATTTACTTCTATAACAAGAGATTAAAATTCTGACAATTAGAACAGAAGTACAAGTCAAGATTGAATTCATACTTGACACTAGAGAACAGTAAAAACTGAACAAAACAAAAAATGTATATATGAGGTATAATTAAAAGTTACAGTCAATGTTTAAATTTTAAAAATTATAGCAAAAGACACACCATCACTAATTCTTTTCAAAATACACCTCCAGCTTCAACACCACTTTCCTTTATTCTTGGCAATCTCTGAATCTATTCTGCAAGTCCACTTTTTAAAATTTTTTCTTTGTATTGCTATGGCTGCCATAAGTTCTATTTCCATCCAAAACATTTACCTTTCATAGTCATTTTGATTTTATGAAAAGAACCAGAAGTTGTAATGTATCACATCTAATAGGAAGGTGGATGAGGATGCACCTTAAGGTTTTAGAAACCTACCTTTCTGTTGGATGTCACTTTGCTCACAGCTCATAATTGCCGTAGGCAGCTGAGTTAGATAGAAACACTACAGTCAGTGAGCCAAGGCTAGGCCCTCAGAAGGAGACAATGCTTAAGACAAGACCTTGCAGTGCTGGAAGAGACAGAAACTCCCACTGTGGACCAGATTTCAAGACGAAAGATCAAACAAATGCACACCTCCCTCCCTAAAGATAAGCACCCTGGACTGGTAATCAGCTTGAGGAAGCCAGGAAAAGTCACTAATCTGAGCGCTACTGGCCACAGAATAAACCCCTTTTCTATATTCCTGTCCACTTGCCACATGATTCACTTCCCCATTTGGTCCTCTATTTATTTAATCAATTTTACATCAGCAGCTGTGCTTGTAATCTTATTGGTGGACCCTACTTTTGTCCAACCTCATGCCCACTTAGCGAGTTCCCATGTTTTTCACCTCTTCACGGTTTTGCTCTGTAAAATTCTCTAGAAAAGGCAGATTCCTGGGCAACCTACTCATGTCCCCTTCTGTGGCACAGAATTTCTTCCCACCCAATAAATATATTCTGCTCTTAAGATTTGTTGCTACTAAAATTAGTTTTTTGGTTTTAGGGAACATGAACTCGGTCCTGGTCTTTTTCAGGTTGAGAGTTTCATTCCCCAATATCATAATGACCAAAACAGCAGTTCCTGCACCCTTCCAGGTCACAAGAAAGATGGAATAAGTGTTATCGAAGCCAGGAGGAATATGTGGAGGAGGGTTTATTTCATTATAATAAATACACTTCAACATTCACCATTCATGCAGAATACTGTTTGTATCATTTCTTTTTCCAAATTTTGTAAATGCCATTGATAACATGAAAGTCATATTTACATTTCACAGTATATTTTCATTGAAACAAACCTAAACATCCCAAAAAGTAAGAATACCACACTCATTTTTATTTTTGAATCCCTAAAAGAAATTATGACACTTTAAATATAGGTCTATATCTTTCTTGGAATTTATAATTCAACTGACAATATACATTTCCCTTAGATCTTTATTTTTCAAAGAGAAAGATTTTTCTAGTAAAGTTAAAATTATACTTAAAAACTAATAATTGAAGTTTAAAATAGATTCCATTACAGCCCCTCTAACTTCTAACAGAATTTGTGAAGTCAGGAAAAAAAAAACAAACTAGTACACCTAAAATAGTGTTTGATAGAGACAGAGCAACCCCCAGAATCCATCTAGGAAGACATCTAATTAATAAAATTATTAATCTAAAAAATTAAAATTTAGGCATTCCATTCATTTTTTCATCTCTTTTTATGAATTGTTTAAATATATACATGTACATATGAAAAATATATACATTTTTAATCACATCCAAATTTAAGGTATAAGTCATTAAAATATTTCACAAGTAAGTGTCTCAGTTACATTTCTCTCATTGCTAGGACTAAATACCTGACACTCAAAATTAAGGAAGAAAAGGTTTATTTACCTCATGTTAGTGGAGGTTTCAGTCCATACTTGACTGGCTCCAATGCAGAGTAGCACATGGTAGAGGGCAGCAGTTCATGGTGGCAGAAAACACAAAACAGCAAGAGAAATGGGAGGAGGAGTAACAACAATGGCAACAGAGAGCAACTCTCTCTCTCTCTCTCTCTCTCTCTCTCTCTCTCTCTCCTCCTTATATTGCTTTTAGGCTATCTGCCCCCAGCTGAGTGTAGCATTCACACCCTAATCCCAACAGTACGTAGACCCATAATCCCAGTCTTGGATCATGAATTAATCATAAACTCTACAACCATGCCCCAAGATTGCATGAGGTTTTGGGGGGCCACCTAGACATCTAGACTGTAAGTGTCTACACCATAACAAGAAAGTTCAGCTGTCCATTAGCCTTAGTAGAAAGAAAAATCGAGAGATTTTGAAAACTTATTTATCATTTTGTAAAACTTCTTTGAGAGGAGCAATTGATATGGAATTGACCCATATGACCCGGTGGGAAGCAAATCTCTCACCTGTACCACTTTTTGGAAACCTAATGGAAAAACTTTATTTGCAGTATAGAAATCCACATCTGTTTGCAGTATAAATGTGTTCTGTGTGTGAGTGTGTGTGTAGCCACAATATGATGCATCTTGCTTGCTGTATGACAGCCTGTTTGGAGGCCACAAGCTACAGAGTTGAATAACCAATAATACCTGTTAAAATAATCTAAAAAAAGTAAAGTGGATTATACAATTAATGATAAAATATGTCACAGAGATAGTGGAGTTTTCATACTTAAAGGACAAATGCAACCTGAAAAGAGAGGTATGACACATAAAATTGGCTTCTTTTCTTCACCATGGTTAAAATTTTGAATTATCACTATATTTTTGTATCATGTTTCACCTCATATATGTGAATATCTAAATACTATGTGCGTTTGTATATATATATATATATATATATATATATATATATGTAAAAATAAGATCTGTATATTTTTCTTTTCCTTTTCTTTCAGGAAGCACAGATTTTTATTAGATGAGAGACACTCCAGATTATCTCAAGGGTAAGTATTAAGAATTGCTAACAACCACGCCAGAGGAGAGTTTTTGTAGGAAAAGGCAGACATAAAGCCCAAGGGCCAGGTTCTCCTCCGGCTCAAGTCCATCCTCTCAGGAGGCTTTTCCTCTTGGCAGTGTCACCAGCGCCATCAGGAAGCGGCCTGCAAGAGCTAGTTCATTCAACTCGGCCAACATTTCTCCCAGTTCTGGACGAGCTGGCACCTTCCCTTGAAGTCCCCTTCAGTGCGCTCCCTCACTGACAAGCTGAGTCCTTCAGGAAGATTGCTCTAGGGTATTCCCAAGAAAATCTCTGCCAATGTAGCCCTCCACTCGCTGCTCAGAGCTCCTCGCTCATGGTGGTCAGGACCGAGTCAGGACGTTCTGGCGCCTCGGACTGCACGCGGAACACTTCCACGGTTTGGGTGGGCATCGCGCAACTTGCCTCAACTCTGATGGAGAGACAGTTGCAGAGATTGGGCACATGCTGAGCACAACTCTCTGCCAGGGTCATCTCATAGGCAGGCAGGCAGGCAGGCAGGCGAATGTTCAAAGCCCCATATCCATCATCTGCCCCCAGAGTAAGTGGTCTGGCTGCCACTTTTCCCTCTTCTTGGGCTCTTGAGATATAATTAGGTGCTTGTATCTTCCAGGGCCATGAGCAGGCTATGTCTTATTATGTTTGCTTCACTTTTAAACAGCACTGCCAACTGTACTCAGTAGAATGCCACCTGTACCATAAATAGGACTGTCTCCCCAAGTTCTGAATCTTAGCAACAGAAAGGCTTCCTTTAGAACGGTATTAGGAAAGGCCCAGCGCCCTCCCCGGGGTTGCGCTCGGGTTTTTCCAGCTGCAATCTCTAGCTGTGAACACCGCAGATCCCTTCCCGCAGCTGCCACCCGCGAGCTACCGAAAACGCTGACAGGAGATACGTGTCTTTGTCCGTCACAACCAAATTTAGAGGATAAAACATGAAATGTTTCTTAAATTCAACAGAAAAACGTTCCAGACCTATTTAGTATCCCGAATAGAAAATAAAATGAGTGTTTTACTTTTAAAAGCGAAACAAACATAATGCAAGACAGAAGGAAATCAAGTCATTTAAAAGTGGCAGAGTGACAAAGCGACACGAGAGACAAATGTGAAAAGGAAAGGGAGGGAGGGAATTACGGTGACAACCGGAAGATACATGTTGCAGAAACAATTGAACAAATCTATGGTTTTTAGAAAATGTAATCAGTGACCTATTCTTTTAAAAAGAATGAGATGCTCTAAACATAAAGAGAAGAAGAGAGGGGACATAAAGGCTGCTGTGAAAGATAAGGGCTACCTTTTTTCAAGCATATAGAAGATAGTAAGTTTATGAAGACAGCAATATGTAATGTATTAATTATTGTAATTAACTATCCCACTCACTTGGTTTGAAACTATTTCATTGATGTTTTATCTTTTTTTCTCATTAAAATGAATAAAAATAAAATAAAATAGTAAGTTCTACTTTACCTCTTGCTATGATATTCTAAGGTATAAACTTGAGGGACAATATCGTTCATACATACAAAGGAAAATTAATGTAACCTTAAATAAACCGTTTGAAAAATATCTAACTTCGTGTTTAAGAATAAATGGCAAGATATCATGAAAATTGATAAAATAAAAAGACTTTGCTTTTCCAAATTTCTTATTTGGATTATTTAACTGTGATCTGACTCAAGCCTCTAGAGGCCCATTTCTTAAAATGAGTATAAGCGTGCCATGCATTCAAGGAATAGTGTGAGAAGTAATGATATTAAAAGTAGAGCTCGGTACTCTGCAAAAATTAATTGTTTTTATTTTGGGCACATGTTATTTTTATTGTTGCTATGAGTCAGATTGTCGTTACTATTACTATTTAGAATAATGATTATCTCTGTTGAACTATTACCCACCCTGATCATCAAACTTGATGAAATATTTAAAGTTTTTAACCTCTAAGAATAACCCTCATTCCCTTAATTAGGAAGAGAATGAAAATAGGAAAAATGAATGCCTCCTTGCATATGTGAGCTTACAGAGATTTCAGTTTCACCACCTGCTCCTAAATTCTGCGGTAAGAGACATGGGCATGAACCACAACACCACAGGAAAAAAAAAAAAAAAAAAGAGGCTTGGTTCCTGTTAGTGTAGTAAGTGACATTTTATTTTTGCTGACTATTTTAGAGAAAAGCAATTTTTATGTTTTGACATGAAATTACTATACTTTAGATTTTTGAGAAAATCAGAGGCAGATTTACCCCTACTTAGCTCCACACAACATGGGGCTAATGTGTGTTAAAGTACTCATTTGTACAAGGTACAAGAGCAGATTCGGCTGGTCCACGGGTGTGGACATCACGCGCGTTCCTATGCACGCCATTACCGCCCACGCACCACTCCAGGCTGATTGGACATTGTGTCCCGCAGCTGCTCGGCCACGCACTTAACATGTCCTCTAGGGTACAGCATGGTCCGTAACATTAAGAGGAGCAAATGCTACCTTCACAAAGTAGCAAGGGAAAGATCTTCTTGTAGTTGAAGTGCACAGTTTTGGCTGGTTGGGGCACCCACAGGGAAATGTATTCTAACCAGAGGGAAATATCAGCTACTGATCACGGACTGACCGATCAGAATTCCTTACCAATACGAAGGTCATAAAACATCCAAGCAGCCTGAGCCGATGAAAATATTTATGATCACTCGTGAGAAACAATTGCAAGCAGCTTGTTGTCGCTTTAGAAATATTAAAGAGGTTGGAAAAATCCAAGTCATCTCCATGGGGACCAGGTCATGACGACCCAGAGTCAATGTGAGCTGCTGTTCCCAAAACAAAACCACTGCTATAAATAATGTATGTTCAGGTATAAAAATTAAATAAATAGTATCACTTTAGAAGGCATAAATATTCCAGCTCTCTTTTCAAGACTTAAAGAGGAATGCAGAGTAAGTGCAGAACGTGGGGGAATTTAGTATGAAGTATGATAAATTAATGTACTTATGGAAAGGCCCTTTCATCTTCATTCCTGGATATCTCAAAATTTTCTGGCTACATACACTGTTTTGTTTTGTTTTTTTTTTTGTTTTTTGTTTTTTGTTTTGTTTTGTTTTGTTTTTTTTTGATTTGGTTTGGTTTGGTTTGGTTTGGTTTGGTTTTTTTGGTGTAACTGGGGATTGAACTCAGGCCCTTGTGCTTGCCAGGGAAGCACATCTTACTGAGCCATGTCCCCGGCCATATATGCAGTGTTAAATTAAATCCTTGTTCCATATATTCTTGTTCTTAAATCCAGTTTTTAAAGAAAGGTTCCTGTTGATCAGAGTCTCGGGAGCACTTGTGGGTTCTATTTGTACTTTTTTAATACTACAGTTTAAACCAAAAAACAAATAGGATCTTTGTGAAAGTTTTTGTCACTGCAGTGGAAGTCAGTGTGGGACACAGGTGAGATGGATGTGTAGACAACAGGAAATTCTATTTATTTATTTCCATATTTTAGGGACGAGTCCACAGGGGGTTCAGAGACTCACTACTAGATCGGATTTGTAGTGATTCTCCTGTTTACAGCCTCCCAAGAGCTGGGATTACAGGTGAGCACCACCACGCCCAGCCTCATTGGCTCTCTCAGCAAGCCCTGGGGGCGGGGCCAGCAGGGCAGGCCTGAGGATCAAACAGCAAACCCCCACGCCTGCTGCAGGCACTTTAATCCACTGAGCTATTTGGCCAGCCCGAGAACAGGAAATACTTAAGGGCAGAGCAACTGGTCTGTAAGATAACGCAGCAGTCTCTCCATGACACTACATACCTGGTAAATTCATGACAATCTCAAAATCTCAGTGAACCCAAGTGCAAACTATGGATTTCTGCTCAGAAGAAAACATTATCTCGAGGCAGTTGGTTTAACAAACGTTCCACACAGATGCAAGATATAACAATAGGGAAAGCTGTGACTAAGGTGAGAGGGGGTGGATAAACACTTGCTGTACTTCCCGTTCATTTTCCCTGTCAATGTAAGCGACTCTAAGAAAGAAAGGCTATTACTAACAGTTTGAAATGACAGAACTTTTGCACTGACAGCAGCATTAGTCATCCAGTAATCCATCGACTGTGGCACATTATTTAGACACCTCACGTGGAAGGGTCCATTTCTTTCTGGAAACTACTTTCCCTTTCCACAGATCTGATCATTTATACTTGATTTTCTCCCTCCTTCTCATTAATATGGTGCATATACTAAAGTTTCTGGCAATTCCCTCTGAACTAAATAGTGGTGAATAACTCAGTGTTCTTCTTGCAGAGGCGACCTCCTCTTAAACTATGCAAATGTGCTCTCACTCTAATTTTCCCAAAGCAAAAATTAAAAAGTGTTTACTTTGCAAAGTGATCCTCTGCTTTGAAAATAAGTAGATTTTAGATAAGTGATCAATAAATTACCTAATAGATAGCTGCTAAAGGATCATAAGTTAGAAGCCAAGATTGCTGAATGTGGCAAAGTTGAAAGCATGAAAAATAGTAATTCTATGCAAGTATTGAATTTTGCATTTTAAACATATACTTCGTTATTACTTACTCTGTTTTGTAATTGATTGAAAAGACTCAGACATAGTCTCTCAAAGATGTGAGTAATTGCTCCTAAAGTTGTAACACACTCAAAACACATAACTTTCAAAGCATGTTTTCATTTATATCAATTGGCTAACTTAAATGCTACCCAAATTCTACTCTTCAGTTCAATAATTTGAAAGTTTATCAAAGTATATTAGTTATTTTAAGGTGCTAATGAACAATTAAGTTTTGGGTCATATCAAGATCTCCTACCCTTTCATTTATTATTTCATTAATTAACTCTTAATCATTCCTAGATTCTAAAATACTTAACCGGGGCCGGGGAGATGTCTCAGTAGAATAAGCTCTTGCCTGGCAAGTGCAAGGGCCTCAGTTCAATCCCCAGTTCCACCAAAAAAATAAAAATAAAAATAAAATAAATAGCACTGTCACAGAACATTCATTTTAGGGCTGGCCAAATAGCTCAGTGGATTAAAGCACCTGCAAGCAGGTGCAGGGGCAGGAGGTTTGATCCCCAGGCCTGCCCTGCCAGCCCCACCCATGGGGCACGCTAAGACCACAATTGAGACTGGCATGGTGGTACATGACTGTAATCCCAGCTCTTGGAAGGCTGTAAACAAATGGATCACTATGAGTCCAATCTAGTAGTGAGACCCTGAACACGCTGTAGACACTTCCCTAAAATACCAAAAAAAAAAAAAAAAGAAAGAAAGAAAGAAAAGAAAAGAAAATACTCAACATATTTAAACAACAACTTCTTCAGACTTACTTGAACTTTTCAGTTAAAACTAAAAGGAAAACAATTAACTCACAACCTCCAA
>NW_004524694.1:8780047-8797587 GCF_000260255.1 Octodon degus | reverse complement strand
ATTAATGAAGATTAAATACATAATGAGATAAAGAGATCCTGATTAATACTTGCTTATACACTATCAAACATCAAGATTATAGAATTAATCTTTAGGTAAATTGATCAAAGAAATAAGGGAAACATTATGTTGAGTTGGGCCCTTTCAAAGCAATATGCACAGTAAGAAGAGCAGGAAATATTACCTGATTTTGAAAGAAAAATTAGGGCCAAGCAGTTGAACTTGGAAGTTAATTGAAAACGTTTTTAAACTTCACAGCAAACACAGTATATATTTTTAGAAGAAATTACTAAATCCTAAAATCTAACCATGCAAGTGATTTAAACAGACAAACTAAATCAAGACCAACAGCTATAGCAAAGATACGTCATAAAAAATATGGCAGGCAAACAGTCAAAATATTGAAATTTGGTGCTGGAGATCAAGCTCAGAGTCACAGTGACTGCTTCGCCAGCACAAAGTCATGAGTTCAGTTTCCAGTACCAAATAATAAAAAAGAATGAAAGCAAGAATAGGCATTGAAATTTCAACAGCTAACATGGGCAGTTACACAATTAGGATCTATAAACCAGACAGAAATATTATGAACTATGTTAAAATGATAAAGATCAGAAAAATTATTGTAGGTGCATGCATTCGGCAAAGTAATCCAATATAGTCCAGTAATCTACAATAGTAGTGGGTTATCCACATGACTGGCAATGTCAGAAGTTGCTAACTTGAGCCTTTTACAGCTCGGCATATTAATATGGCTTTACTTTTTATACCTCATTTTTATACTTTTCTGCTGGATGGTGAATACCAAGATCAAGCAAAACCTATATAACAAAAAATGTAAATTTGTACTTGACAAAGTCAGTCAAATCCCCTCAGGATTTACCCTAAAACCCTGTACAGCAGTTTGCAGATCCTTTGTCAGTGTCAGCCATGTGGATGAGTCACGGCCATTGCTTGACCAGTTTGCTCTCTGTGAAGTCCTGAGAGAATGTTTTCTCTCCAGATGATTCTCCTTAGGCACACTCTATACCGTCGATAACTTTCCTCTGTGTCCCCATAATCTCTTTGAGCAGAAATTTGGGGACACCACTGAGTTACAGTTAAAGGAATACCCATCTCTGACAAAAGTAAACAAAACAAGGGGATACAAAGGAAGGACCATTTTGTAGTAAAATTATATACATGTATCTGTATATACAAGATAGTTAACATAGATATACAGTTACTTTCTCTTAATTCAATGAGAAGAAAGATTTGTACTAATAGTGTTTGGACAGGATATCATGTCTGCATCATGTACTATGAATAACTGCTACAAAGACAAAAATATGCAATGTATTAATTATTGTAACTGGACTACTAACCTACTTTGAAACTACTTCTTTCTCAATAAAATTAATCTATAATAAAAAGAGAGCAGGAAAATTGTTAAGTCAGGTGAAAATGATTTGAATATGTAGGTTAAAGATAAGATTGTTTATAATAGAAAAACAAGATAACGTAAAAGAAAATATAATTGTTAAAAAACTCAATCAATAGAGTAATTCAAATCCAGATGCTTACCTCATAACTTCATTGAGCATTTTAAGACTATTATTTTGATACACATTTATTTTAACTTCAGCAAATGATTGTTTTATATTTTCTTTATAATGAAAGAAAAATTTGCATTATTTTAAATGTAAATTAAATATAACATACGTATATATATATATATAATTTAGTATGATTAAATTTGATTATAATCATAATAAAATTGATGTTTATATCACCTGTTCTCTCTGTCTCATTTTAGTACTGAAACCTAGTAAACTATAGACTGGATATCAAAACCCGTAATTTCGGTTAATTTGTAGATTATTTTATTCTCATTCAGGTGACACTTTTTCACATAAGCCATGTAATTATTTAAATTTACTTTATGCTTTTCATTCTTAAAGATAATATGAATTTTTTTTTTCTGAACCAGGGATTGAACTCAAGCCCTTATGCTTGCCAGGGAAGCACTTATTCCACTGAGCCATCTCCCCAGCCCAATAATATGAATTAGGAAACTCTACTTTTATACTTTTAATTGGTGAAGTAATATTAAATGCATCTATTTGATAATGTCAAGAAAGTCATCAAGAAACAATTAGGTAGAGAAAAGTTATATTTTAAAACTATTCAATAGTTGATATTTGTAGTAATTTGCTAATTCAATTGAAAACCATTTGGTGATTCATATATATATATATATATATATATATATATTTATATTTATGGCAGGATCTACAGGATCTACAGGGTCTAGCTACATAGATTAGACTCATAGTGATTCACCTCCCAAACACTGGGATTACAGGCACCCGCCACCATGCCCAGTCTCCATCACCATAATCAGTGCGCCCTGGGGTCAGGATCAGCTCAGCACGTGGGGAGTCGAACCCTGGCTGCTTCGCTCTGCCTAAGAAGGAGCTTTGGTCCACTGAGCTATCAGGCTGGCCCTAAATTAATAGACTGTCTGTTCTACCATGAGCATTTCAATTATATTTCCCCGTATAGTTGTAATGATTACTTTCTTCCAGATCTTCAGTATTTTCCCCATTCTAAATATCATTATCCTTGCAAGTGTCTATACAGTATTGTCAGATGTTGGTTCATGTTCTTAGGATTTTAAAAACATTAATTTTTGTGAAATTTCAATCAACTTATTTTTTATATTTTTCAAATGAACATTTTCCATTGACTAGTAAGTATGTATTTCTTAATATTTATGTTCATTTTGCCATGTGTAGTTATTTCCTTAAGTAAGATTCCTTTTGTATCCAAGGTGAGGAATTTATTTTGAGAAAAGTATCTCATTGTTTGCTGAGATTATTACTTAGAGTGACTTTGTACGGATTCTGTTTAATATTAAAATATTCACTTTCATATTTGACCAACAGAATATGTAGGATATCATAAAACTATCTGAGTTGCTATAATAATGGAAATAACTGGTCAACATTGTTATCCATTATTAAATGAAAGCCTCAGATCAACAGTTAGTTTTAAAGAAAGAAATAAACTATATATTATATTTGAAGAAGCTTTAAGATCCACTCATTATTTTTGTTGAAGAACAATAGGAAGAATCAAGAATTTCCTAGAAAACTTGCTGACTAAATTATGATCAGTTAGTATTTCTCATTAGAAAGAATTTTTTTAAAATGAGAATAAGAACTTTAGAATTATCACATTCTAAAATTCTAATTCTTTTGACAGATGAATGTAGTCAACTACTGTTAATGTTTTTAATTATAGGTTCTAATGAAAGTGCATACACTACCTATGTCTATACAATTTTGAAGAAGCTTCTTAACTGTACATAGAACAAAGGAAAATAATTTATTAAAGGATATAAATGAATAGGATACACAGATTCTTGCTTATAGGTAAATCAAGAAAGTAATAATATTTCTTCAACAATAAACTTCAAGGATCAAATTTTAAAAAATAAAAACATTAAAATAAGAAAAGGGAATCAATAGATTAAAAAGATATGAGACATATATCACCTCATTTGGACTTGAAAATAAACAAAAGGGATACATGACAAGGTTAGGATGTGTAGCATTTGATACTTGATAAATGATATAATTTTACTAGAGATAATTTTTACAGGATTATTGTTAACTTTAAAACTAATGGTGATATAAAATCTTTATTTCTGTACCTGGAATCAAACTCAGGACCTTGCCCTTGCCATGCAGGTGCTTAAGCCACTGAGCTAACTCCCAGGCCAAGATCTGATGTTTATAGTAACATTTTCATTTAGACTTATATACTAAAATATTTGTATGCATGAAATAATGGTCCCTTGGGAATTATATCAAATAATGAGCATTTGAGGTATATGTGGTGGAGCAGATTTTCTTTAAGTTGATGACTAATTAGAGGTGAATTGAAGTCTTTTGTGATATAAAATAGGCTTGATACTTTTCATACTAAAAGATAATGGATAGATAGAGAGAGATAGATAGACAGATATATAGATGATAAAAAATTTGTGTATTTCCTGATGTAAGTTCTAATACTTAGGACCACTGACAAATGCATAAATAAACCAATCCATGTGTTATTATGCAACAATAATAACAATGCGTCCAAAAAGCAAGCAAATGTGAATTTAAACTGCAAAATTTGAACTGCTTGGAGGAAGAATAGTGGGAAAGTGAAGAAACAAATGGAAAGAATTAAATCAACTTGTGATGTGCGCCTTTGCAACTGTGTGTGATATTTGAGTATTAAAAATAAATGTACTATCGGATCACACATGTGGGCTATTAGTCCTTGGAACAGATGAAGGAAGTTGGCTGCAATATGTAAAATGATATTTAACACAAAGGTATTTGGCAGTAGAGAGAAACAGTCAAATCAATTTATGGTTTTTCAGTTTTACAATAGTGTGAAAATGATACCTACCAAGTAGAAACCATATTGCAGATCTTGAATTTTGATCTCCCAGGTCTGCATGGTATGTTCACGGTGCTAGGTTCTGGCATCAGCCTAGCTACAAGGTAGCCACACCATCACTGTGCTTAACAAAACCAGGACTCTATATGTGGCAGACTGCATGGCTAACTGACAATGATCAGGAGACTAAGGGCATTGAATGAGTTTTACTTGCTTTATCGTCAGCTTAAATTGATGCTATCAAATGTTATGCCATCATTAAGTGAAATACCATCCACTTAAAATGTAATCTCATGAAGAATAACTTAAAAATTTGATACAGAAATTTTAAAGTCTCAAAATGCACTTTACTGTGTGAAAATTATATTCATGTGATTTTTCTACACTGAGGGAAAGTTTTCATTCAAAACCAACAGAATGGCCTTCTCTCTTCTGTGATTCTATCTTAGTAACCGTCTTCCCCCTCCCACACCACATACCCAGGGAGCCTGTGGGATCCTTTCCTACAACTACACCGTGGGACTGAATTGTCACTTTATTTTCATGGCTTTTGTTGTTCCAGAGGTGACTACAGACTGAATGTGGTCCTGCGAGGCTTACTTGTATGGAATGCGGAGCAGAAAGAAAACTTCCAGGCTTGATTTATCTGTTCCTTTGCAAAGAGAAACTGGAATAGTCTACCATGTGACGCTAGGGAAGATAGAAAGCTGCTCTGTGGAAAGAAGAAGGAACGAGCATCACAGAGAGAGAGGTGAGAGATCTTAAGTCTTACTTCCCAGCTACAACCTTTTCTGAAGGTTGTCTATTTTCCTGCTACTATGGCTCTGAAATATGCATCCAGCCTGATTTCACGGTATCCTTGGTAGGACTTAAAGAATCCTGTGTTTCTCCCTATCACACTCTCGCAAGCCTGCCTGGATGCAAGTATGGTCGTGTTCAGCTTCCCAGGGCTACATTTAAACATTTGTCACTGTAAGTCCACGTCTTAATTGTAACTCAGATATTCTGAACTAATAGAAATATGTTTATAAAAGAAACTAAACAGTTTAAGATACAGCTGTGTCTTAAAATGTTCCTAGATAGAAAAACGTAAACGTGGAGGCATTTCTTGTGTCCTACTTGCTCTAAATAGCTGCTCTTTAGAAGCATAGATCAAAGTATTTTTGGCTCTCCTGCTAAGAAGACAAAAACTATGTAGATTTTTTTTATTTTACATTTACTGCATAATTTATTTTGTTTTGTTTGTTTGCTAAAGTTACTGCTTTTAGTAAATCAGTTTGATCCGTGTTTCGTTACCTTTCAAGGAGAAATTATACCAAAAGTAAATAATGGCAATAAACCCATATTTAGGGCTTGAACTAAACTTTGACAATGGTAATTTGGGAGATGTACAGAAAGAGAACAAGCACAAAGATGGACTTCACAGTACTTGGCTGCCTCCAGCGGCAGATTCCTGTGGGGCATTAGTAAGTTACAAATATAAGAAAATATACTGGCTTAAGGATCCTGAAAGTTAGACTAGGTACCTTATAAGTTTTTCTTAAACTATAATTTTGATTTTTCTCCTTACTTCGTGATTTTCTCTACTTATTTACTTTTTTTTAAGATGTATTTGGTACCAGGTCTCATTATGCAGCTCGGACTTTGTAGTGATCCTCCTGTGCTAAGCCTCCCCAGGACTGGGATTCCAGGCATGTGCCACCATACCTGGCCTCAGTGGCCAGCTCAGCATGCCAGGAGGGTGGGGCCAGGGCAGCATGTGGTGCCGGGGATCACTTGCCTAAGCATGCACTTAATTCACTGAGCTATCTCGCTGGTCCCTTCATCCCCATTTTCAGCACCATCTTCTCTCTTCTGCTCATGCGTGTACCAGTCACTGTTCAACGTTGTGCTTGCTTGCTGTGTGAATGGGGCTCACAACTTACAGGAGGAGAAGTTTAACTTCATTCACATTTCCACCTATTGCCAAATGGCTCCAAAGAAGAAAGGGCTTTGCAATGAGCACTGTGAAGCTTCTCATACTGTGGAATCCAGAAGACTGGGAGAAAAGTGACTGGGGAGACTCCGTCAGTCATGTCTCCTGTTGCCTAACTGTACTTAGCATACCTCCTCACACATGGACAGCAAGTCAGCTACAGCACCAGGATGGTCCGATCGCAGCCCTGCCTATTAGCATGGGAGGGTCTATCGCTACCCCTTATAATTTCAAAATGAGTTGCACAGTATCAACTCTCTTAAAATCTATACCTGAGGTTAAGAACTGTTTTATGTCAGTATTCGATCCCATAAGAAAGCATGGTGAGGGCACGATTCATGCTCACTGGTGCGCTGCCATGAGCTTCAGCACAGTGTTGCCACTTAGTACATGAACAAGGTGCACATATGTGATTGTTATCAGAATATGGTCCACAGTACGTAGTAGAATATAATACTTTCTAAGCACAGGCTTCAGTGTTTTTTGTGGTGCTACAGTGACAACAGATACTGTCTTCCCAATTCTAGAACCTAAGATCTAGGTGTCAACACAGTTGATTTTCTCTAAGACCTCTGTCCTGGGTTTGTACAGGGCTGTTTTACTTCAGTGTTTTCACAGGGTAGCCCTGTGTGTGGACCTGTATGTTGATCTTACTGATAGCAGATTGGAATAGAATTTTCCTTGCAATTGCATTTTAACTTAATTACCTGTGTTAAGATGCTCTTGTGAAACTCTAGCCTCGTTCTGAGGTACAGGTAAGGAGAACTTGAACACACTGGCTGCATGGTCACTTCCTAACTTACACTGAATAAAAGGACTTTTTCTATTTAGTGTTTGGCATCAACATGTAAGGACAGTGAAGAGGCATTAATAAAAATGTTGAAAGGAACCAAACTGTTGCCTGTTCTGCAGTTATTAAAACTGATAATTCTGTTAGAATTTGTGTTCCATGAAGAGGCACACATGGGACTAAAGAGTGGTGAATATGTCAGGAATGGTCATGTGGCTTCAGTGTATGATTCTTACATGAGTAATTTCATTCTAACATATCAGCCATCCTCTCAGACCATGAGACACTAACACCATCTCTGAAATCTAAAATCATGATGTGCTTAAACAAATCATGCCAAAACTCCTAACTCCATTGTGTGCCAAAGGGGATGTGGTTGCATTTTTCTTAATGGCAAAGCAAATGGAAATAAGGAAATTTAAATACCAAGTGGACTAATTTGCAAACTAGAAAGAGGCTTTTAAATAAGTTGCATCATAGTCTACTATCCCTAGAACCAAATATATATGCAATACTTCTTCATAGCTAGTTAGAGAAACTTTATTATCTTTCTGGGAGTAAAATACTTGAGCTATAATATACTTATATTTTTTCTCAGTTTCAGTCAAATTGTACAAGAGATACACTAATGTCAAGACATACTGTAACAGTTTGAGAGTGTGGTGCAAACACAACACACAGTATAAGAATACATATTTTAGACTTGCATCTCCTTTTATGATTTTTGTTGGATGGCATAAATACATTTAGGGAATTATTTCTTTGATTAACCATAACAATGTTGACACATTAACTATATTTTGAAACTAAGCCAGAGTTTGCTAGTTTATTGGAAAGGTGGTTCCTTTGATTATCTCAGTTATTTTCCCTTACCAATCTAAATAGAAATATCATTTCCCAGAAATTTTAAAGAATTTGCTTTAAAAACAGTGTTTCACACTGTAGAGCCTGTGGAGAGACTACATAGACACTGTAGTAGTCACAAGTCTCTGCTAAAGCAAGTCAATTTGTAGGATATAATCTAATGGGAAGGCCACGTTGACGTGATCTGCAGAAGCTAACCACACAGCCCACCCAAAGCACAACCCACCAGAGAAGGGTCCTCACATGGCTTTTAGGAAAAGAGAAGTAAGTCTATAGTTCTAAGAGAGAAGCATATTTTGCCTCACTGTGATTGGCATTTGAAACTTTTGAAAGTTACGTCTATTTAACGCTTGGATGTGAAATTTTCTGAAGGCCTTAAAAGTTCATCTTTAAAGTTCTGACATTCCTCCAATTTTTTAAAAGTCTTGCAACTCATTAAGGCACCTTGGTTTTTATACAAAGGAGCCAATCTCAGTCGAAGGCAAAGAAGCTGGAAAAATCAGTAGTGAACCAGTAACTGAGAGAAATAATGGAAAAGAAAATAGAGAAACCTCTGAGCTTCCTGGGACTTGCTGGACCTCTGTGGGTTTCTGAGGCAGACACATCTCAAAAAGCAAACATAAAACACAAGAATGGCAGCTGTGCCAAAATTCAAATGCTTGTTCAGGAAATAAAGAACACATTCAGTCACAGTATCTTTTTCCTTTTGCCTGGTTTATTCACTCACAAATCTAAGCAGTAAAAAGGAACCTCATGCAAGCTCCTTACTTTCCCCCATAATACAGATTTCTGTGGCATTGATATTTCTTAAGCTCATGAATTTTTCAAGATAAATAAAATATAAGATAGAAAAATTGCAGGAGTGATATTTCAGATAACAAATGTGTAGAATATTTGTGTAAAATACTGCACCAGTCATTGTCTAGCCAGAATGTCAGGCAAACTTGTGACTGTAATACCTTTGCTCGAGGTCTCACCTTTGTGTTGTAACTTTCAGAAACCCTTAGCATTTTATCTGAAATCTTCCGTGGGTATATTTTGCTAGTCATTTTAATCAGTGTGTGCACAGCATAATTCAGCGTGGCTCTTCTATCTTAGAGCCTTCGTGTGACTACCAATTAGCACACCGGCGTCAGAACGGGAAGCCTTGGAGGACTATTAGGAGGTGGACGTCCCGGTGCCCACATCTAAGTGGTGCCAGATGGCCGTCTAATTAGATATTCTGTCGCATCTACTCCTGTTCTACACTTCATTGCTGCCACAGCCTTTGCGGAATTTCAGTTAGCAGACCCTGCTCATTATTTTTCACATTTATCTGACCCTCTGTCTTAGAGCCCAAGGGTAGAAAGGCTCAAAATAAATTATATTTTAAAACTTAATCATTCTGATTAATGGGAAAGTTTATCTTAAGTATCCCCCAAGGAGCAAAATGTCAAGTAAATATGATAAACGTGTCCATGTGTGTTTGTATCTGCTCGCCCTGAAAGACCTATTAGTCAGTTTCAGAAATTAGACATCGATGCTTTGGGAGTTTGATTTTTCAATCTTAGGACGTTAAGGAATACTTGTTTCTGTGTCTATGTTGGCATTCTCACACCACAAATTCACAAAAATAGCTGCAATATTTATGTTATTAAGACACTGCTCTTGAAATAGTTATAATTGATATATTTATTATAATGTTATAAGTTGATGATGGCTCCATGAACTTAGCAAGAATAGGATACACAGATGTCAATAAAGTACCTTGCTTCATGGCAAACACTATGCAAAAATACCTATTTTAATAGGTCTTACGTAATTTCTCCAGATTAAATAGCAGAAGTATTAATTTTAAATACTCCATATATGTACTCAGATGTGATACATGAGGCTGGCCAAATAGCCTAGCAGATTAAAGTGCCTGCTTAGGCAGATGCAGGGGCCTGGAGTTCAATCCTCTAGTGTGTTGCCCCCACCCTCAGGGCACACTGAGACAGCGATTGAGACTGGGCATGGTGGCATGAGTGCCTGTAATCCCAGAACTTGGGAGGCTATGAACAGGAAGATGACTACTAGTCTGATTTATGCAGTGAGACCCTGTAAACCACAAGAAAGCACAAGAGAATATTACCTCCATAAAGGAGACAACTTTAATTTAAATGTAAGTTGTGAAAAATAGAATATAACTATTCAAAAAGATGTACTAAAGAGAATCATAAATTCACTGTTGAAAAGCGTGACATGGGAAAATAAAGAACACAGCTGGGCTTTCAGTAATCAGTTTGAATTGGTTAGAAAGACCATTTCAAGTGTTTTCTCCAAATTTGGAAGCAATTAAATATATGTTCTCATTTTTGCCTCATAACTGTTGAGTTGATGACTTGTACATAACATCTTAAAAAGTTATACTTCACAGTGGACTTGAATATTGTTGTTTCTGTTGCATTTGTCTCTGGGGACAGTAACTTGTCTATGCTGCAACAAACAAAATATCAGCAAAGAAATGTCATTTTAAACCTGTTTTGGTACTGATTATTCAATTTATTGAATATAGCAGGCACAACATAATATCAGAAAAATAGTAATTTTCCACAATGCTTGGAGAGGCAAAAAATCTTTTGTTGTGTGAATTTACATCAGACTGGGGTCTTAGTTGGCAAGCATTTTCTACTGCTCTGTTTGCTGTTCAAGAGCAAGCATTCATCTCACAGGTTCTGTCCTGGTCAACTGTGGGTATTAATGTGAATAAATGCGTATAATTATTTACTGTAACATAATCTAGGAGTTGTGAGGGCATTTTGCAGGCACAAGAACTGCTCCTTATAATCAGTTGACTTCAGTTTCTTGGTAATGTGGCCGTCCTTGATTCAAGAAGTTGAAAAACCTTAAGAACAGGACTGACACTTTCTGGATTAGGAAATGTGTTGGTCAGATTTTTGTTGGTGGTCCCAAATATTTGACACACATAAGCTGAAGAAGAAAGTTTGCTTTTAGTGCACAGTCTCAGAGACTGCAGTCTATGGTCACCTGACTCCAGGCATAAAATATTGAACGGTAAAGAGAAGCTGCTACAGACAGACAGACAGACAGACAGACAGACAGACAGACAGATGGATGGATGGATGGACAGACAGAGGCAGACAGAGACAGAGTCAGAGACAGAGACAGACAGAGACAAAGACAGAGAGAGAGAGAGAGAGAGAGAGAGAGAGAGAGAGACAGAGACAGAGACAGAGAGAGACAGAGAGAGACAGAGAGAGACAGAGAGAGACAGAGAAAAGATGAGAGAGAAGCAGAGGAGAGAGAGGAGAGGAGAGGACAAAGGATATGGAACTGGAGGGGAGGAGAAGAAGACAGAAATAGCAAAAGAAGAGATCTACTCCTCAAGGACAACTCCAGGGTCCTCCTTCCTCCACCCAGGCCTCATTTTCTAATCTTCTCTGGATTAATACTTTGATGAAATCAGTGTCCCCTGATGTCATTACCTTTTGAAGGCTGGACTGTGAATGCAGGAGACTGGGTACACGTTGGATCCATTCCATAACAAGAAGAAATTCTATTTGTGGTTGAAACTTCAGTTCCTAGCAGAGAATTTCTAACTTGCTCCTCTAACAACATGCCATAAGAATTTCCCACTTACCAAACCAGGCTATGCAACTGCTTAAGTAATCTCTTGCTAAAAGCCATGTTCACACACACACACACACACACACACACACACACACAGAATCTTGATTTACAATGAGTTTGTGCAGATTTTTGCTTATATTTAGGCAAAGACTCAAGAAAAAAATATTAAGCACATCTGATGCTGATACCGTGTGTCGGTCTAAAATATGATCTTGTAGGGGCTGGGGTGATAGCTCAGTGGTCTAAGTGCCTGCCTGGCAAGCACAGGGATCAGGTTTGATCTCCAGTACCACATACTGTGCTGGCCCCAGAACCCATGGCATGCAGTGCTGGCACCGCAACTGGCTGTGGTGGTGTACAGCTGTAATCCAAGCTCCGGCGAGGCTGAGACAGGAGGAGGACGATGAATCCAAGGTGTGTAGTGAGACACTGCACCAAATAAAGAAAAAAATATTTTCTTTTTAAAAATTAAAATATGATCCTATAACCTTCTTAATAATAACTCCTTCATATTTTTTTGGTGGACCTGGGGATTGAACTCAAGCCTTTGTGCTTATTAGGAAAGTGCTTATTTTACTGAGCCATCTCCCCAGTCCAACTCCTTCATATTTGTTTATCTCCAAATAACATCTGTTATGTTCACTTTGTTTTATTGATTGGAAATATACTGATAATATAAATATCTGTTTGTTTTCTTGAGACAGGGTCTGTTTATGTAATTCAGGCTGGTCCTGAAATCATTATGTCACCTGGGCTGGCCTAGCACTCCCAGCAATCCTCCTGCCTCAGCCTTCCGAGCACTGGGATTACAGCCGCTTGTCACCACAGGTAGACTTACACACAGTTTGAAAAGAGAGATAATCTTATTTTAACATTTCCTTGACACAGGACAGTTAGGACAGTTTCTATAATTTAAAGTCCCTGCTCAAGTGGTGCATTTTAGCAAAAGACTAAAGATCTTGAGCATTTTGAACATTGATCTTTATGGTTGAAAGCTCATTGAAATTTAAACATGAACTCAGGGAATTTTGACGAAGGAGTTCAAGAGCTGACAAATTTCCATCATTTTGTGACAGGATCACTCCTGGAAGAGCTGACCTTGACAGGGTACACTCCAGTGCCCTTCCCCATGCTGTTACCCTCCTTGACCATTCACCTCCATCTCTTGACCAAGCATCCTAAATTCTGTGGTGCTCCCAGTGTGGCCTTTTGCTGGGATGGCATGATGTTGCCTGCCTACTATTTTTTGTGGTTGTTGCTTTTCATTTAAGTATTTGGTATAGTTTGCAGCTTGAACTTGTAGTGATCCTCCTGTTCTCTGCCTCCCCTGCCCTGGGATTACAGGTGTGCACCATCATGCCCATTCTTGATCACCGGCTCAGCACACCCCGGGGGTGGGGCCTGCATGGCATGTGGAACCGGGAATCGAACCCCTGTCCATGTGCTTGCCAAAGCAGGCAAGTAGTTCACTGAACTATCTCGCCATGCCTGCCTACTTTGCCAGCTGAGCCAGAAGGACTAAAAGTGGCAGATGCATCAGGGCAACTTTGTAAGATAGTGTCAGAATAAGAAGTAACCAAAGACTAAGAACTTAACTGAGTGGTAGTGAACCTCTGGATTTGATCCCTGCAACCACCAATGGGGGGCGAGTTATTAATTTTAAATTTTCTTTAGTAGAGCCCAGAAGTCCTGAGGACCTTTGTAAAGCTCCTCCTTCATTTTTTTTCATCAATAAAAATGTTTGGCTAAAAAGAACTGTGTGGTACTGATGCCTGAGAAGTCAAGGTCCAACGAGAGCTTCTGAAAGAAAGCAGGACACAGCCCTGGGTAAAGAAAAGCCGCCTCAGCAGGTAGCCCTCTCACTCCACTACTGCTTTGCCTTGTGTAAAAGCATCTGTCCTCTTGCAGGGTACCTCAGGATGGGCTACAGTTGACCCATCCGTCTTCTAATGTACCAGACATACAATAAACCGATTCCTTCCTACACACAGTTTAGTCCCACATAGTGGTTGTGTTTGAGTGACAGAAAGCCAGAACTTATTTAAATAATTTGAGAATTTGCTTAACTCTCAGAAGACAGAAATTATTGGTATATTATTGGACAAACCTACTGAAGGACAATACAGGCAAACTGTGAACTGGTGTTTGTTCTCATTAGATTTCAACATATAATTTTCAGGTTTATTCATCTAAATAATTGTTAAATATATGTATTTTGTCTGAATATCAATATCTATACTTGCTTGAAACCATTCAAAATACCATATACACATGAGTTTAACTTTTCTAATGTAGTGGGATAGAAAATAAGGCAAATTGTATATGTATAGTATAGCTTTTGAAAATTCTTCTGAAAATGTATTAAAAGTTGATGAAAATACTATTTAAAATCATTTTGACTGGATGTATTTTTTTTTAGTTTTACTGTGTGTAAAGTTAATGAAATATTATGCTTTAATTTTGTGATGACTTTTTAAAAATATTTATTGATTGATTGATTGATTGATTGATTTAGTGCAGTGTCTCACTGTGCAGTTCAGACTCTTAGTGATCCTCCTGTCTCAGCCTCCCCAGCTCTGGGATTACAGGCATGAGCCACCATGCCCAGTTTCAGTGGCCAGCAAGGGTAGCTTGGAGTTCCAGGGTTGGCATGGCATGCAGTTCCGGGGAGTGAACCTGGGTATTTGTGCTTGCCAGGCGGGCACTTAGACTGCCAAGCTATCTCTCCAGCCTTGGGATGACTATTTTATATAAAGACCTTGCTTCTTACATTTTAACAGATTTATTTTTATCTGAATGCATGTACTGTAGTAAAAACTGGATAGATATCAATGCACACAAGATTTGTTGGGAAACACATGATAACAAATCTTCTACAAGCAAATACAGTATGGGAGAGGCAGAGACAATGGTCAATTGAATAATGGTAAGATGGAAACACAACTCAAGCAAAATCACAGAAATGTTGTTGAGAGTGGTCAGTCTTTGCCTTCTCCAGTGCAAGCACTGAGGCTGGAGGGAGCCTATGGAAAGAGCTGAAGAAGGGGAGACCCATCTTGGAGCCAATGTCTGTAGCTACATCTGTCTTCTGCATATAACATTAGCCCAGCTCCAGTTTGCCTAGGTCTAAACACAACGGGAAAAGGTAGTCATGTACCTGGAGGCTGTCTTTGATGGACAAATTCTTTGGATGCATACTCACACACAAATGAGTTAGAAAACAAAGACAGCACCATACAACATTAAGTATATTATCACCTAAAATAGTGCATTATAATAGGTGACTAATCAAGGTTTAACAAAAACAGTGGGTCTAACTTTGAAACATCTGTAAAGTATATTATTTATTGTACACTATCTGAGCATCTGAAACACAATGTGCTATTATAAAGTATAAACAAGTTAGAATACAAAGTATAAAAGCATGCAAAGCAGTACTGATGTTTCTGAGTAGTTGAGTAGTTAGTAGAAAAGATGCAATCATCTTATTGAATTAATAACAACGTATTGTCCTGTGTGTAGTATATGTTCTGTACGTCAGTGCTTAAATATTCCAAAGCATAAGAAGTGTTATTTACTTTACAGGATTCAGAAATTGGGCTGGGGAGATGACTCAGTAGAATAAGTGCTTCCCTGGCAAGACCAAGGGCCTGAGTTCAATCCCTGGTTCTGAAAGAAAAAAAAAGGATTCAGAAAGTTTTATGAGTGATTTGTTTTAATTCCTAAAGAAAAAACAGAATTTCAAAAGGCAACAATAGATATCAGAATTATTCCTGGCAGAATAATGCATATTCCGGGAAATAGAAATGTCAAGGTGCAAGGTCTTTTAGGGGAAACTCAATTATTCCAAGCTGATAAATGTATCAGCAAACAGGGTGTAACATTTGTAGAAGTCATTGTTCAGTCTTTCCGAGGTCAAGTTGACACTGTATTCATTCTTGGGGTACAAAGGAGCGGGCTGTTGTACTGAGCCCGGTAACAATAATCCTGTCTTCTTTCCCTAATCAGAGCTCATAGCCAGAAACCAGCGTGCCCCTCCATTCCAACCTCACACACACTTCACACCTGACTCCTGCTGCCCCTGTGTCTCTGATGGTGGCCAGCCCTTCTGGCAGTCGCAATGGGCCAGCAGCCTCCCCTAGGACTCGGTCTCCCACCTCCACTCACCAGAAGTAGCACAGCCATCCTCTAAAACTGTAAGGCGGGTGTTTCACCACTCATACTGAATGCTTTCACTTACAGGAAAAGAACAACAAAATCAAAATCTTGGTCATCACCTGTGAGAGCTGGTAGGTTATTTTTCTTATATTCATTTCAGAACTTTTCTCAAAATTATTAATATTTTTTGTTTTTGTTTTTTGATTTTTTTTTTGTAGTGCTAGAAACTAAACTCATAGTCTTGCCTGGGAAGCACAAGGTCCTGAGTTCAATAACCACTCCTGGGGGGAAAAAAGGCATTTTTTTCAATGATTTATGTTTCTATTTTTCTTTTGTAATAATTTCATGAACATTCATTCACTTTGTCTTCAACCTGTGCTCATAGAGCAAAATTAGATTATTTTCCTAGGAAATTTGACCACTGGGAAGTAATGAATGGGCTGCCTAAGTGGGCTTCACTATTCTATTGCAGTTGTAAATCTCACTAAACAAATGTATTAGAATCTAAATTCTATTGATTTAATGTAAATCACGTCTCAGAGATGTGGCTCAATCAGTTTTCTTGTCAGAAGGTCAGATCCAGGACACTAGCAGATTGACAGTATTAATGGATGATACTGTTTGAGGCTTCAGAGAGACTTTTAGAGGGGTTCTCCTTGGGACACGCTGCACATTGATTCTACTTCGTGTACTACACTAGTTTCTTATTTTAGTCTTACAGTATCATCACTTCCAAAATAAATTGAAGCTTTCTTTTGTATTGTAGAAAAAGAATGCAATATAACTCAAAATTTCAGCCCAGTTCTATGATTCTCTTAGTTTATAATACACAGTAAGAATTTTATTTACATTTATAAATTATTTATTAATTCATTGGATGAATGTAGTTGTATGTATTTTTTAATACAAAACATGTTCCCTGTTGTATCTGTGGATGTTAAACTAATAAGTAAACCTTCAATGAAAATTAGAAAAGACATTAGAAATATGTTAGGGTACATAAATTGCAATTCTGAAACTTCTGAGACTGGAAAGAGCAGAGCAGATGCAATAAACAAGGCCGAGATGAAAAGAGTGTGACTTTTATGGGTGAAGAATGAGAAGCTGAGCCCTGCAAAATATAGAACACGTGAAATTACAGACATACATGTGCTTCTGAGTTCTGATTTCTCCTTTCTTAACATACGCAACATTAAAATTTGCAACATACAAAGGGTGCAGAGCTTACCACGTACGATAGAAAAGGCTTTGCAAAGGTGGTAGTGATTTTGAGATGGGACGTTTCTCTGGGTTACCCAGGTGGACTCGTTATTGTGGCAAGAGCCCTTCGAAGAAAGAGGCGGAAGGGTCAAGTTGAGAGAGAAATAATAGGAAGAGAAGAAGCAGAAACTAGACTAATACTTTTGTAAATGAAAGTACAGGGAATTTCTACAAGTAAAAAAAGGGAAATAAATGTGTTCTAAGAGCCTCCCAAGGAACCAGCTCTATACCTACCTTGATGACCACTTTATGCTACTTTGTAACAACAGTGGTGGACAACTAATATAAATGCTATGTGGTTTGATATATAGACTGGATCATTAAAGGTGGAGTGATATGTATTATTTGATGTCATTAATGCAACCAAGACCGTTAGTTTTCTAGGGGATGGAATTTTCTTTCTCTTTCTTTCTTTCTTTCTTTTTCTTTCTTTCTTTCTTTCTTTCT
>NW_004524694.1:8778572-8779606 GCF_000260255.1 Octodon degus | reverse complement strand
ACTTTTATTTTTGTTGTTTCATCAGATATATGAACTGCGCTATGGAACTTCAGATTAGGACTGGAAAGTGGGAATCCTTTTACTTCCAGTGGGGAATATTGTTAAGAGAAATCTCTACAACTGTCAAGGAATTCCAAAATTCATGCCTCTGATTTACTGACAATGGCTCTTTTTAGATACTAACCAAATTTATTTAACTTGGATGTAATTTCTTAACTCATAATACTTGAAATCAATTCTATGTTATTTAACATAAACTTATCCTCTTGATTAGATCCTTTACCTATAAAGTGTAATAATTTTTGTCCTACAACTAAAATGACTATCACAGAGCACCATGCAAATAAAGTACACTGACAGTGAGCCTGACACAAGGATGGGGCTGAATACCAACTGCTGCTGTTCCTTTCTTCGCATTGTCCCTGAAGTCTCATCATAGCTCCCTGTCTGGGTGTGTGACCTTCTCATTAGGTGACTTTTCCAGACTGGCCCTACCTGGCAGTTGAACCTGAGATCCTTTTAAGTATCAAAAAAATAAAAACAAAGACGAAAGGTATATATATATATATAATCAAATGGCAATATTTCAGTATCTAAATCTGGGCTCTGCAGAACACACTGCCATGAGTGTCTGAGCTGCACACCAAGGATGGGCTGATAATCCCACCGTATCCATGAAGCCTGCCCCGATCCACTTCCCAGTTGATGCTTCCAGGCCCTGCCGTGTTGGGGGATAGGAACTTTGAATGTCAGCATCAATTCCTGCTTCTCTGACAATGGACCAACTTTTAGAGTGGTGGGGTCTCAACCGGATTAAGGTGCCTGACAGAAAATTGGTACCAAATCAATTTTATATCAGACGTAGAATATAAAGGGTTGAGGACACTTTAGGGAAAATCCAACAAGCATAGAAGACTATTGTTAATTTTTAAATCTCTTTCTCTCAGCTATGTATATTTGTCATTTTCTTTCATCCAGAGGTGAGCAAATCAGGGTGTCAAATCATTTTCCAGTTTCTTAGCTATTTAAATAAA
>NW_004524694.1:8769366-8778322 GCF_000260255.1 Octodon degus | reverse complement strand
TATTTCCTCGAGGGGCAACATGACAGATAAATGACTATGAGACTGTTGGAACCAAAGCCTGAGTTGAGATCTGTTCCAAGCATTCCCACTGAAATTCTCCCCAGACCTCTCACTGCTGTGGAGAACATGCGGTGTGATTTAGAGGCTCCTGGGGCCCTGTCTCACATGGTGAAGTGCTGAAGTTCCAAGTGTTTTAATAATGATTATAGCTGAGCATCCTTGCACCACCTTAACGCAAACTACCTCCCTAACACAGTTAGAATGTTAGTTTATGGAAAACATAAATGTCCCACATAGGAGCCCATTGGATTTTCCTTCTAGAGAATTCCATGACACAAACTGCTGATTGAGAGGTAATAACATTACAACGTTAACGCAACTGGCCTGGGCTTCAGGCTTCATCATTATCTAATCTTTATTTGTGTCTTCACAACCGGCAGCCATGAGGGGTAGAGCTGCACCACTCAGATAGGACTGCTAATATAGCGCAGCCCAGCATCCCAGGTTCGTAATCGCCAATAAAACTGATTCATTAAACAAAGTCTATGAATGTCACACAAGGGACACAGTGATTATGGAACCCTTTGTATTTTAGGAATCTATAATCATCATTTATTCTTAAGAATAGAGGCACGTCTTTATAAAATAATCGCCAGACTTTGACATGCTGGGCTGGGCAAAACTGATAATGAGCTGAAAATTAAGGCCGTCAGCAGTATGTTTTCCAAAATGCAGTACAAGCCATTTGAATCCAAAACAATAATAGAACTATCTTTTTTATACAGAAGGAAGTTGCTATTTAAATGTTTAGAAAATGTTCCTAGAAGTAGCACTAAAATGTTTTTAAACTTGAGGTTTATTGTGAATGCCTAAAGTAAGCCATTTAAGAAAAAAAAATTATTACCAATTAATTTTTAATGCAATATGCAATAAGGATGGATTTTAAAACATGAACCACCAAATATTTTGTTTATAGGTGATCATGTTATTTTCTAAAGAAGAAATTAAGTGAAATATATTGAGAAATAATATGTATAGTACTTGAACAAAATTAGTGTAAGAATGAACAAATACATGTTATGTGCTTAGCATTTGTTTCCTACAGAACAACTAGAAAACATTGTAACAGAAATGCTTAATACCTTAATTATTATATTTTAAATTTTTAGTTTATTCATTTCAGTTTTTTGTAAACTCAGATTAGCATGTAAAATCAAGTTCATTTTGTAGTTCAAGAAATCTTTCCCACATTCTGTTTTGGAGATATGCCTTTGTCCCACTGTCCAAGCCCCTTGGTGTGCTCTGTATCCAAGTTCTGACTAAGCATTTCTATCCCCTCCTGCTAATAATACTGATTGTTTCAGAAAGAAATAAGTGACTCAAATTTGGGCAGAAAACATCCTTCTCTAGATATCTGAGTGGGTAATTCAGAGACATGACTCTCCCTCAGGTGGCATGAAAGATTAAATGTTTTATGTGAAAAAACAAACTTAATTCCTCCCAGGTGTATATCATCACTTCTTGAAGTTGGGCCTAACTAGCTTTGAATTTAAGCTTAAATTGTGTTTTTGTCTGTTTCTTTTTGAGAGGGTGTTTCTCTGTGCTGCCCAGGCTGACCTCCAGTTTGTGGTCCACCTCAGTCCCCTGAGCAGCCTGGATCACAGGGAAGTGCCAGCTGACCATAACCTTAGACACTTTGTGCAGCCCTATTTTTTGTTCCCTCGATGTCTAGTAAACATAGATGTCTCACTTGACAAACAGTTAAGAGCACAAGAGAGGAGAGTCACTGAGCTGAGCCGGAACCCTACTGGATCACCACACCCGGGAGTGGCATCACTCCAACTGTACCACACACTTCTTTCTATATTTTTTAAATTTATTGTTCTGTTTTTGGTGCCAAGGATGGAACCCAGGGCTTCCAGCTTGCTAGGCAAGCGTTCTACTGCTAAGTCAAATCCAGGACCTGCACATCTCTAAGTGTTCATTGCTGTGTATTACTGAGGTTTTGAGTTGATCATTGTTATGCTCTTAACTTTTTCCCCTCAAAACTCACGTTGGAAATGTTGCCCCCAAATTCATTCATTCATGGCATTGGAGGTGGAGCTTTTGGGAAATGATTGGGTCGGGAGGACTCTTTCCTCTTGAATAGATTCATCTATTGGAATGGTGGGTTATCGATAGAGGAGCATTTATTATAGAAGCAAGCGCTCCACGCAGGCTTGCAATGCATTCACCTCACGATGCTCTGCATCACTTCAGGGATAGAACCAGCACCCCGCCCCCCCCATGATGGATGCAGACCCTGACGGTCATCCTCTCAGCCTCTACTACTGTGCGTGAATTAACTTCTTAAAATTCATTATCCACTTGCAAGTACTCTTTTAAAATAAGAAAAAAAAAAAAGAAACAAAAACCTCAGATGGTGATTGATGTAGCATAAAGTATAAATATGGTGACAAACAGCACAGATGGAAAACCCGAGGGCAGATTTGGACGCAACATCAAAATCGAGCAGAGAAAAATGCTTGCAAGGTGCATGAAAAAGATTAATGAAGAGGATACGTCCAAACCTTTTGCCTTGAGCAAGCAAAAGGAACATGTCAGTTGAGTGAAGTGGTAAGGGGAGGGTAAAAGAGGCATCTCTTGTGAGGAGGAATGAAGTAGCATTGCAATGCTGACCCTCCAGTGTGAAGGCAGCCACGTCGGATTTCCCCGTATCATACTGTTGCAGACATCTTCATTTGTGTAATTACACTCTGATGAGTCTACAACAAGGTAACCCTCTGATATATATTTAGGTATGCCTATCATCACTGGTCCATGCCTGTACAAATATGACTGTGGAATACATCTTGTGGGAAATATAAATTCTGCCATTTATGGACGCGTAGGTACCAGTGAAATCTTAAGACTAGACGATTCTGTCAGATGAGTGATTATAAAATAGAGAGTAGAAAGAAAATCAAAGTTTTAACTTTGGCAGCTGTTTGTTGGGGGAAAAAAATCAAAGGCGTATGAATGAAGTAGGAAAAAAGTCCAGAGAGTTTAGTTTGGTTTCCAGGAAGCCAAAAGAAATATATATCATGCAGAAGAAATAGCTGTTTCAAACATGGTTAAAGTAGGCTGGTAACTGGGAATTGACCTTAGATTTATCATCATGGAGAATTTCATATGCTTTGCTTGCTATAATTAAGAAGGAAAAGCAAATGTTAAGATTGCATGTGACAATCATTCTAATGCTAGTATCAATTAGTGTCATGAAAACATATCAATGCCAAATGCCTAGATAGGATGATTAGTAATAAAACTTGTTTTGAGTGACAACATTCAGGCTAAAGTATTTTATTAATCTCAAACATGTCTATGCTGATCTTTTATTTTCAAAATATGAGTATTTGCATGCAAATGCATACAGCTACTTACCTGTTCATAGTAATGACTTCTGTAACAAAAGTACAATTTTAAAATTTGATATTTAGTGTACCGATAGTAGCAAATCATGCAATTTCTGATCATTTGACTTTCTATCATTTCTTAATTGCTTTAATTTTGAGAACTAAAAGTTAATTACACTTCTCAAGTCACTTTACAAATAGTATCTTTGACTACCTTATTTCTATGGTGAGTGTGTTTTCTGCATTTCAATTAAATTTATCCAAATTTTATTAAATGTTTTGTTGTATTATAGTTTAAAACAAAAATATGTAAAAAAAATCCTTGTATTTCAATTTTTGACTCATGCCTTCAAGTGTCTATAATTATGACAATAAAATCATATTATATAACTACTGTGTTATTAAGCCAATCTATCTTATTTATTAGTGTAGTTTATGGATTTTTTCAATAACTCAAATTGTATCCATACAGATTTTATTGATATTGTGGTTTTATACAAGAAGCTGTAATACTAGAGATACAAACACATACAAAACATAGAAACTCAGAACAAGAAATTAAAAAAAAAGTCTTATTACTAAAACAGCTATGAAAACTAATTGCACAAGAGAAAATCAGAGTAGACTTAGATTCAAAGACAAATGTTTTCACATTTTAATTTAAATAATAGAAAAATCTCTTCCATGTGCCTGAAATCCCAGAATTTGGGGAGGTTTGGCAGGTTCAAGCCCTGCGTTATGATTTGTAGCTTTTGAAGGCGAACAATATAGTACCAGATACATTTTATAGTAGTATTTTATAATGAATCACCCAAGAATCACATACTACAAGTGCAGGAAATATACCTACACGCTAAATACTATCAAATTCAGCTGAGGACCTAGAGCTCATAACACCTCCCACCAGTCCAACCGGAGGCCTAGAGCCCACAATGAAGTCCCATGCAGGCCCCCTTCATGGGTATGTGCTGGAAAGGCCCAATGGTCAATGGTGGAAGCTAGAAAGTCTATGTCAGTGGGATGAAGGATCTGTGCTAGCAGGCTGAAGGATCTGAACTGGAACCAGGAAGCAATACTCAAAGTACCAGAGCTCCCCCAAAGTACCACAGCAATCCTCAGCAACAATGAGGTTCCCAGCTCCTCCAGTGATGAGGAAAGCTGAGTTCCCGTCAGGAAAGCCAATGCGACAAGCTTCATGAGGCTGAGCAGTGCACCATCTTCCCCTCCGGAGCCAGAAATTGATGCTCAAGATGAAGATCCAAGCTTTCCCAAATTGCTTCGGGAAAGCCAGCATGACAAGGTCCTCCAGAAAAACAGCCCAAGAGAAACAGAAGTTTCCAACAGCTCCAAAAGCTCCTCTAAGCAGCATCCCTAACAGCATTTCAGCAGCTTCTTCTGTTCTGCCTTTATGCTGCTGGCAACAACCCTGAGGTGGGCCTCCTGCACCCAGCACCATGCTAGTGTAATTTAGCTGGGTGTAGCAAGTAGACCACCAGTTAGATCTCCAACACGATCCTGCCTGGGCAACTTAGCAGTATAAGAGGAACAATAAAAGCCACAAAGACTCTGAGTGTGGCTATTAGCTCAAATGAATTGGGCTCAATCAGTCTTAAGTACCTTTTTTTTTTTTTTTTTTCAGAACCAGGCATCGAACTCAGGACCTTGCGCTTGCCAGGGAAGCGCTTACTCCACTGAGCCATCTCACCAGCCCCTTCCAGTACTACTGACTAACTAATGTTAAATTTTACTTTGAATGTTACACACTGGTATAAGATCTTCTATTGTCTAATTTCTTTTAGCTATTGTGTATACAGAATCCATAAGAAAAAATAGAAAATAATATGCATCATTCACTAATATTAGAAAGGTATACTGAGAAGTACTTTGTGTATTTACTTAGGCAGTAATTTTGTTTCTTTCAGTCAAAGATGACCCTTCCCAGGATGCACAGTCATCTGTTCAAAAGTAAAATCAATGCACCACACATTTTTATGGTATATTTTTGTATATGGTTAGTATGCAATTAATATTTCATATTTTGAATACTTGTACACTTAGTAGCACATAACTAAATATATGTATGTATTCTATATTTACATTACACTGTTAAATATTACAAAACACCTGTACGCTCTAGAAACGTGGAAAAGGACACTTCGGTTGTTCGTGTGCATAGTCTGTGCATTTCTCTGTGGCAACCACAGAAAACTGATGTAAAGTTTGTTTAATAGTGGCCCCACTGACGTACGGGGGCAGAGAATTCAGTTTTAGGGGAGGCTGTCATGTTCATTATAGAATGTTTAGCAGAGTTCCTGGTCTATGGATATAGGATACCAGTAGCAATTCCCCATTAATGACAAGAAATATTTCTAGGTATGCAAAAGTATCTGAGTATTAGAGAGCATAAAAGATCTTGGGGAGTTTTGATAATTTTCACCGTCAAAGGCCCTATTAGCCTCAGCCTTAATCTAGAAACCCAGCCCTGTCTCTGCCCACATTGTTTCCCAGGGAGCTCTTTGCTGGCAGGATTACCAGAGGAGGATGGGGTGCAGAAGCCAGGAGGGGCAGCCCCAGAGAACAGGCCTGAGGAGCGCCTCTGAAGCACCAGCCTTGCTTCCCTGGCACTGCATTCCACAAAGCACTGCTAAATTCTCTTGAGCAAAGAGTGGCTCTGAGTTTAGACCTCCGCCAGTGGCAGGGCACACGAGGGCCACCACCTCACACAGATCCCAGTAGCGAGCTGCCATTGCTCTCTGGACCCCCGTAACACTAGAAAGGGTGAGGGAAAGTTTCCAAATGTCAGGCTTCCATGAAGCAGTGCAAAATGGAAGGATGGTGAACTAGGAATGGAGTGCCTGTTCTTTCAAGCAGTCACTTGAAATATCAGATTTTCCTCTAATAACTGACTTATTTTCTGTCTGCTCAACCAGATTGGGCCCTTTGCTATGCAAATCTTTTATGTCTGTGGCTTCACATCCTTAGTACCTCATACAGTTTTCTAAACTTATTAAAATATTCTGACTGACTAAAACAGTGAAGGACTAGCTCAATAAAATATCGTATGAAGACATAAGAAATCTATGGGAGAAAACTGTCTACAACATGAGAAATTATCTGTGCTGCAAATAGGATATTAGTTATTCAGCATGTGATCCAATAGTAAAAGGGCTTTAACAAGACAGAGTACTAAATTTGAAGATCTCCACGTCGTGTGGTTCAAGCTAACCTGTCATGTTTCTCCAGCCATTCCTGCTGAGCTGCGGCCCCCAGAGACGAGAGCTACAAGCGGCTTGGCTAGACAGAAATAACAGAGCTTCCCTGTGCCCCGATCCAGCATCGTCAGCTTGGCTCGGTTTTCTGGCATTTCAGTGCTAATTTGTTAGAAAAAGTCTAGTATTCAGATAACTGCAGTAATTTTAATTATGTTTGGCCTACAGCACATAGCGGCACAGCGAATGCGAGTAAGCACTTCCTAAATTCCCCAATGAGTATTTTCTGAAAACTGCATTCCAAAAATAAATAAACATATAAATTAAAAAAAAAAAAAAACTGTGACTGCCCAAGTTTTCAGAAAAGTTCTTCATACAAGCACAAAAGCAAAATACTCAGAACATGTTTGGGATAATTTAGAACAAAGCGAAGCATATTTAGTTGCCCCATGTGGGAGGCAACACGGTATCTCCAATAAAAGTATTTTGGCGATGTCTGTCACAGAACAATTTTGTAGGCTCAGGCCTATTGCGCACCAAAATAAAACCTTTTTTTAAATTTCATTAATATTGTGCTACCTCACAAACAGGAGTCTTGAGAATATAAATCTGCATTTTAAAATAAGTTTCTCTGCCTTCAGTGATTTGGGGCATCATTACATCGAGATTCAGCCGGAATCAGAAGTACATCTTCCTCCCAATCTCTACAAGCAATCCAGTGAAGGCAATGTCTCATTTATTTGTCTTGAAGTGGAAGCAGCTTAATCGGAGACAAACAATTCAAAGGTGACAATTAAGTTCCACTATACATTCCTATGATTTTTAAAAAAAAAAAAAAACATGAACATCACGGATGCACAGCATCTGTTTCTGAATGTTATTCTCATTTGGCCTTACTAGCTCAAAAATATGAAACAAGACTATGGACCTAATTGCTAACTTATTAAAGATAACAAAATAGAAGGAAAGAATTAATAGGAAAAGTTAACAAATAAACACAGTTATCTGGTGATATTCTTTTACTTTTAAGTCCCCTTTAAAAGAAACCTTCAGATAATGAAAACAGTCTTATTTTTAAAGGCAAAAGGTTAAAGGAAGAGATGGTTTCACTGTTTATCAAGGGGAATGAACTTCCTAAAAATTTCATTTTGTTTTGTATTACTGGGTATTAAATCTAGGCCTTACACCTGCGAGGAAAGCACTCTACCACTAAGTTATCTCCACAGCCCTGAGAATTATGTTTATTCATCTTGTAAAATGCTTTTGCTTTAAATTTATTTCAATATATACCGTTGTGATAGCCAAAATTTATGGAGAAGGTCTACCATGAACAGTAGAGCACCGTGCTTACTTTTTCAATTTCATTATGACTGATTTCAGAAGGTGTTTTATATATTTCTTTCATTATTATATTTGAATGACAAATAATGTTAGTACGTATTTATGAGGCGAGCGTGATACTTGGATTCGTATATATATATTGTGCAGTGATCGACTCGGTGTAATTACCTTATTCATCACCTTAAACTCGAACACTTCTTTATGGAGAGCACATTCAAACTCTTCTCTTCTCAGGTACGTCATTTGCTGCATTACTGCATTTTTCCGCGGAAGCAGAGTAAGACTCTTGTCTCTCTGTAAGGTGAGAACATAACATACTACTTTTACTGAATTAAGTTCCATGATGCTTTAAAATTACTTAGTTGAACAACAAGAAGCAACTGATCATTCATATTTATCTGAGTAAATGTGAGAATATGATTAAAAGCTTTATCCTTTGATTAGTAACTTTTTTTGTTTTGGGGACTGTGGGCTTTATTAACTCAAAACTGCATGACGTGTTCTCCTCCTGTCTTATACTTTTAGTCATCAACACTAATATGAAAAAAATTAAAGAAATGAACATTTTTAAACATGGAAGCATATTTCATCTTCAAGGAAGTATAACATACGTCAATTTCCTACTATTATAATTATCTCTATAGGCCAGAAGGTCTGTAAAAAAAGATGAGTGAGAGCTGTTACCTTAGCAAAGGAGTGCAAATCTATATTTGTAATCCCTCTTGGTGGAAGTGTCAGCAAGTTTTCTTCCACCTTGACCTTTGTGTTTACATCCTAGAGTAAGGTAATTTTAATCAAAATCAATTTAGTCATTTTGCAATTAGTGCAAGAAAAGCCTGATAATCAGCTTGTAATGTGAAAGTGCTTATTTTCATTGTTTTTTTAATGTTTCGGGAAAATTTGTTTTACATTTCATCCTACTTTTGTTCAGTCTTATTTTTTAATTGCCTTTCCATCCCCTCTCCCTCGCGGACTTGGTTTTCTTCTAATTTGGAGAAGATCTACCACTCT
>NW_004524694.1:8763497-8769036 GCF_000260255.1 Octodon degus | reverse complement strand
TAAATGTTAAAATAGAAACAATTTGTTGGAAGATAAAAATAGGTAAAACTTTTGAAGACTTATGTATACAGAAAGATTTTCTGAACAGAAACCCAGTTGCACAAAAAATAGCCTCAGGATTGTCAAGGTTTGGCCCACAACTGCATGGTCCTCACTCGTGTGCTAGGGTCTCACTCCAAGTTGCACAAGGCAGAGGGAAGCTGGGATGCATTGTTCTAAATGTCCCCCAAAGCCTCACATAGCACAGGGTTCTTTAGGTGGCACATCTATCTAGAGTGTGTGATTGTTTCTCAGTGCCATGCTGAGATTAAGTGTGCTGAGATTAAGGGTGGTTGATTGCTGTGGGATGGGCACAGGCTTAATCCTGGTAGACTGAATTCAACATAAGGGACAGAAAGAGGCTCATCTCACCTCTTGATGCTTTTTTCTGACTTCCTCTGCCATAAGCCCTGCCTTGGAGCCAGCCGATGATATCTGAAACCTCTACAAACCGAGCTATGGGAAGCTTTCTCCTTTGGCTTTATTGTAAGCTGGTGTCCCATAATTCCTTTCACTACATTGCACATTGGCACAAAGTCCTTCTTCTGTAACCATCCCTTGGAAGATTCTGTCCCCAAAAGCACCACATTGAAGGCCCCAACTCTAATATCTGGGCTTGTGGAGGATGCTTGAGACTTAATCCCTGCAAAATGACTCACAGAACTGACCACTGAGGTAGGGTTCAATGACAAAGTACTCTTGTTACTTTTCAAAAATTACATTAATATACTACAAATTAATCTTTTTCAAGGCCTATCAGCAGAGAAGGCAAATGTGTTCCCCACTATAACATTCCACATCAGTAAAGACTTCCAGCTCTCTCCAATTTTTTTCTCTGTTTACACAGTGATAATAGCAGTAAACAAATGGCAAAAATTAGAAAAATAAGTGTTATTGTCCCTTATTAAAATGACAGAATGAAGTTAGACCTCCAGTTCTGTGACACCCAAACCTCCTTTTTAGCTGCACTTTATTAGAAGAAGGAGCACATTTATGAATACATGACATTTCTAGCTCTTCTTCTCCTAGTAAGGCAGAGTCACTCTTCAGCTCTGACAACAGAATGAATTCTCTATTGCAATTTCTTCCAAATGCCAACAGTTACAGGTTGCCTGAAACAGTTGCAAATGTGCTTTCAACAGTCTCACTGGTTAGCTTATGATTGCAAGCCTTCCAGTTTTATAACGATAGCCACTTCACAGAAAAAGAGTTGCTTTGAAATTCAGGTGTGAAAAATAAAACAAGAAACATCAGTTCCACAAGGATGGAAAATGCAATTAACTGTATTGTGAGTCAGTCAAATTTGAGCATAATCATAGTGCATTTTACAAATTTTGCTAACTGCTTGTCAAGTAAAGAAGGGTCATGAGTTGAAGTATTCTGTCTAGTGAAATCGTTTATCAGTTTAGCGTATGATTAAACCAAACTTCATTGAATGGCGCTATGTAACACTTTGGCACTGTTAGCATAGGACGGACGTTACATTCTTGGAACTCTAGTAAGCCTTCTGTGTTTAGATGCAGAACAAGGCTTTCTAATTCACCCATTCAGCAGGCAGAAATTAGAAAATAGACACTCTTTTGTATACAATTTAAATTTAAGAACTGGCTTTGGAACCAGGCTGATCTGTCTGGTGATGCATCTTTGCCTACGTGTAACTGCTCGGATTATACTCTGAACATCTTGCTTTTGTGTCACTTGCTGTCTTTCCAAGGAACAAAATTAGTTATAATGATGAATGTAACACCTGATAGCAGAATTTGTGCTGAATAATACATGATACATTTGTAATACTGCTCATGTGAGAGTACAACAAAATCTCTGTTCTTCTCAAGGTTAAAGAAAGACAAAACAAATCTCTCAACAGCCATAGATGTACAGATCTTGGAGATGTGATTTTCTTAGGGTGGCAATTCAGCCACTTATCACGTCACTTAATCTATTTATAAGATGCAAAGAATGTTCTGTCCCACTAGCAAGTTTAGCCCTCCACTCTGGGGTCCTCTGTCAGAAGAGTCAATCTAATTCTGCAGAGCTCTTCACAGGATAAATTAGTTTAAGGGATATAGGAATGTATCATTCAGAAAATCCATTTCTGATGAATTCACAATGATCCATATGATGAATTATGGTGTATGCTCAAGTATACTTTTAATTGAGGAGAAAACATGAAACTTACACTAGGAATACATGCATCTGTTTCATCACCATAATCTGTTACAGGCCTGCTTTCATTATGCATGCCAGGGTTATAGAAACCCAGGCACTTTGCTGACAAATTACAATTTATGATTTTCAGTAGGGTTTCCTCTGGTGCCTTTTTATAAACTAATACAAATCATCTTGTAAATGTATCCATTAACATGAATAGCTTGTCCTTGAACATTTTTGTATAAAATTGTACTGCATGCATCAAATTACTATTTTAATACATAAATGTGTATTTTTATGTATTGTGTTGATTTTATATGTGTACATGTACATCACTTGCAGATTTCTTCATTGATTCAAATATGTGTTGCATAACATAATAATTACAAATTATTTTATCTTATGTAGGGAGGAGTTGTGATGTAGCCCACATGTTTTACAATTCTGAATTCTGAGTTGCTAAAGTTAATACATCTGATAAAAATTGGTTATTGCTTCTGATTGTTCTATTTCCATTTAATGCATTCATATGGGACTACACCTAACTGAAAGATTCATTGCTTTTTTCCAATTCTGCTTCCAGCACTAGAAGTCTCAAAAAACTGTTGCTACTGGATGCTCAATAAATTGATATATACCTGTGGGGACCCAGATCTTTCTGCAACTACAAAGAACGCTAAGATCCATAATGAGACAGCAATTATTGATAAGTTATTTCCTAATAATAAACTTTGAGAAAACTGTTCAATGATTCTAATTCTGTCTATTTTAAAACTAGGGATATGTGCTCAAAATTGGCTAATCCCTAAAGAGTAACTATAGATGAACATCTGGTTGCCACTGATTAATGTCTGTCACTTTGGCTGGGCACAACACACGTGCCCGAGGGCCCTATTCTGCCAATGATCACAGTTTTGATAAGGGTATTAATATACTTTAATACCATTATGTTGAGACTATTTTTGGCCAAATACTGAAAAACAACTTCACATTAATTGTAAAAATCTGTAGAGGTGTATATCTGATGACACTATGTTTTACTATAATGCCTACTAAGGAGAATAAACATGTATGGAGAGGCAAGGTGAGGGGGGGAAATATCCTTTTTTTTTTTTTTTTCTGGAACTCGGGATTGAACTCAAGCCCTTACGCTTGCCAGGCAAATGCGTATTCTACTAAGCTATCTTCCTGGCCCCTGAAATACCATTGTTAATGCGTTCATTTTGAATCCCTTGGCATTTGAGAGCTTCATGCTTAAAGGATATAGCCTTGCATGTTTATTTGGTAAGCGAAGGCTTTGTGACTCAGTACAATTTTCAAGGACCATGGAATATTTGAAAAATGGAGTGAGAATAATGTTTCCAACAGTTTATTGTGTTTAATTCAACTAGGGCATTAGCTGTCTTTTTCTTAGGACATTATGTTCACTGCTGTGGATATATAACAGTTAAGCATGACTCAAATCAACTAACACTGAGGAGGGTAAAAACACTGCAGTGGATTCAGATAAGACATCTCAGTCAAGAGCAAGATCAGTATGACCCAGTGAACAGGGCTCCTCCTGGCCAGCCAGAGGTAGCGAATTACTGCAAACAGTTATGGGCGGTAGTATCACATACACTGAAACACTAAGCCTGCTTTGTTTTTTCTTTCAATAAAGCCAAGAGAATATCAATATTGTGTTGGCATTTATAAACTAATATTAGTTGGGAAAATGTGTAAGACAGAATAGTATAAATGTAAGTAGTTTGCTATGGTTAATGAATTCATATAATAATATACGGCTGGTCAGTCTTTCCACATGCAACAAATCTCAAATAGCTCAGTGCTGGTTCATTTTGAGCAGTTTTACTGAGGTATAGTTCATATATATCAATGGCATGTTATTACGTTATATAATTTCATAATTTTTCATAAATGCACCTATCTCTGAAGCCATAAAGATTATCCATCTTAGGAAGTCTATCCCAAATGTCCTATGTAATCCCTCCTTTGTCCTCTCTCTATGTAACCCATGAAGTCATGGTGAGATCACAGATTTACTTTTATCACTAAATATTACCTTCTATTTCTGATATTATTGGAAATTTTCATATGCATGTCTGTCGAGCATCCTCTCAGCACAATTATTTTGACATACATCTCTCTCGCTGGCACAGCTGCAGTGCATTCTTTGCACTAAGTGCTTCCTTTCCAATGAAGATCTAGTTCCTTTTTCATTTTGCATCATTCCAGATAAAGATACTGTGAATATCTGTGCACACACCCCACTGTAGCTGAATCATTTACTCGGGTAAATGCTAATGCAGTAACTGGCTTCTGTTTTCCTTCTGCGCTTATGGATTCAAAAAACTACAAAACTGACTCACAAAGAGGTGCTACCTCTACTTGGCAAAGAAGGCTTTATGAGTATAAGCTGCCCGAGCACATATGGAGCTACATCCCAATAAAGTTTTAATTTGTATTTAATGAAAACTTTAAAGATATTTAACTTCCATGCTTGTATTTTGTCTATATTATTTGGTTAAGTGCCTGTTCAATTATTTTTCCAAGTTGTCAAAGGCTTGGTGTCTTGTTACTGAGCATGAAAATAATTTGCATACCAAAATAAACAAGTCTTCTTTAAAATATAACAAATAAGAAAATACATAAGTCCTGTCAGCTATGTGACTTGCAAACATTCATCTCATTCTCTAGCTTGTCTTCAGTGTTTCTTAAAAAGCTTTTGTAAAGAAGAAAGTTTTAATTTTCATAAAGTATAGTTTATCTTTTGATGCTGTGGGTCTTTTAGAATTATGCTTTGGTCAGTTTGTAAATCCTTTGCCTAACCCACAGTGAGAAAGAAGTGTTCTACAGTTTTCCTGTATATTGTCTAGGCACTGCTTTTAGTTTCAAGAGCATTTTTAATATTTTTTAATGTTGTTGACAAATATGTATTTACTTTCATTCTTCAGGTTAGAAAATTCTTTAATTGCAGCATGATATATTGAGAGTACACTAGCTTTTAAACTTAACTGTTTTTTTACTTTGTCAAAATTAAAGGGAGCGATTTACTTAGAAACTACCTTTTCTGAGCTGGCGAGATAGCTTGGCAGATTAAGCGCCTGCTTAGGTAAGTGCAGGGACCAGGGTTTGATCCCCAGGACTGCATGCAATGCAGACCCTGCCCCTGGGCACGCTGAGCCATCCACCAAGACTAGAGGTGGTGTGCATGCCTGTAATCACATACTGGGGAGGCTGAAAACAAGAGGATCACTAGGAGTCTGAGTTGTGTAGCAAGACCCTGTACCAAATACAGGAAGGAAGGAAGGAAGGAAGGAAGGAAGGAAGGAAGGAAGGAAGGAAGGAA
>NW_004524694.1:8751129-8763377 GCF_000260255.1 Octodon degus | reverse complement strand
AGAAAGAAAGAAAAAGAAAGAAAGAAAAGGGAAAGAGAAGAAATTACCTTTTTTAAAAAATTAGTACAGAATTTACAGGGTATCGCTACACAGGTTGAACTTAAAGTGATCCTCCTGTTTTGAACCTTCCCAGCACTGGGATACAGACTTGGGCCACCACACCCAGTCTCAATCACTGTCTCAGTGCATCCCTGGGAGCGGGGCGAGCACGGCAGCCCTGGGGATCGAACCCCAGTCCCTTCAAGGAAACTATTTTTTCTATTCTATAGCACAATCTTCCAACCTAGATGGTTTAACAACATTTCTATATGTTGGGTATGTAAGTTCTATAACTTTATTATTTTCAGAAAGTATTTTGTGTATCCTAAATCATATTGCATATGAATTTTAAATTTGGCTTGTTATCTTCTAAATATAAACTCTATTTGAATTTTGCTTAGGAACACTGTGAATTCATAGATTAATTTTGGTAGAATTTTTTTGAGTGTGGTTGTACATGAATACAGTAAAAGTCTCCACTTTCCTTAACTTCTTCCTTAATATTTCTAACCAATGCTTTACAGTTTTTAATATTTATATATTTGCACATCTTCTATAAGACTTATCCTTAAACAGAAACATATTTGTTACATTGTAAACAATATTGTAATTTTGCATTTTAAAAATGCCTTCATTTTTGAAAGACTTCACATACAGAAATAGCTCTGAGAGTTCTCACAAGTGTCACAGGAGCTCTCCTATTCCCAGTATTATGCATTAAATTTATTTTTCAGTAAACAAAACCCTGATTATTTGTTATAGCTCTTTTTCAAGGTATTCTTCCTTTTTTATAATGCTGATTTCACTTCTGTTCAAATATAACAGACATTGACATATTTCTCAAACATGTTGTAGAATGCCCTGTGTTCACTTTTACCAATGTTCATTTCTTGGGCTGGGGCCATAGCCTGGCAGTCTAAGTGCCTGCCTGGCATGCAAGGTGCCACTCCTTGGTATGGTGTGCCATGTCATCCCTAGAACCCAGTCCCACCATGCTGGCCATCGAAAGTGGGTATGGTGGCACATACCTGTGATCCCAGCGCTGCTCAGCCTGAGACGGGAGGATCTCTAGGACTCTGAAGAGACCCTCTACCAAATAAATAAATAAATAATTATATATTCATTTGGTTTTGTTTGTTTCTCATGAGTCTATATTCTAGTTTCCTCATACAAAGACTCTAGAAGTAGTGTTCCCCCCGCCATATCAAGCATACATACTGCCTGCATGGCTTACCACTGCAGACGTTGGCCTTCGTGCATACGGCATGACACTGCTGGTGTGCCTCAGTCTGTTTCTGCCTACTTCTTAGAAATGGACAGGGTTAAAAATGCCCCTGTCCATCCTAGTGGAAAATGACGTTTGAAAGCAAGATATGGGAGCGGGCAACTCATTGCCAGTAGGGGGCTATTGCGCTCAGACTATCAGATCACAGAAACACGTCGGTGTTTAAGAACTTGTGCAGCCTCAGACACTGGCATATCTCCGCATCTAGTTTCACTGCCTATGTTAAACTAAAAGTAAGTTCATAGTGATGTTTCCAAATAAAATTTACTATCACATGGGTCATTATAGTTTTCTCCTTTAGCTTCTCTCTAAATTCTCACTTTATTTATAATAAAATTGGCTCCCAACATGTACCATTCACTTAGGGAACTTGAATTTCAGTAGAAATATAAAACAGTATAACTGTCTACTGTAGGGACTAACTTTATCAAGTAGAGTCTGGAGAATATATGGAGCTTCTTTTAATTTCACTCTTACAGATTTTACTTGCTTCAACAAGTTAAATCAGTACATTTTCCACAATCTTTTATGGTGGTTATTTCCCTTAGTCTTAATAAATTTAGATTCTCTTATCCTTGTAGGCTTTCATTTCTGAAAACCTCTGAACTTCCAAATTTTTATTAGATGCCATTTTTGTGTTCTTATTCCTTCATATAATTATATTCCTTCATCTAAAATTATTTTTCTCCTCTTTGAAATACCTCTTATTAAAATTGCATTTAATAGAAGGCATCGTCTGATGAATTATTTCAAGTTGTGTCAACTAGTACCTATTCGTTACTTGTCAAATAAGGAGATACTTTCACTTAGGTTGAATTTCTGCCAATTTTTTTTACTGAGAATTTTGCTATCATCTTCTCTTTGTTACTATATATACATATTTTTTCTCCAGCTTCTTTAAATAAAATTTTTCTTTCAATACTTGATTTAAACATTCATTTTTGATCTGCTCAGATGTAACTCGTTCTGTGTATTTTTTCAGTGATATTTATGTTTCTCAACATAACAGATTTATAAGTTCCATAAAATGTACAACTTTTTCACCTGTTACTTTTTTTTTCAAATATATGTTTGACTTCTCTAACAATGCACTTGTCATTTAAATACTATACCTTTCATACTATATTATACAACTCTACTGTTATGACCAAAATCGTTGTATGTTTTTCCCAGACATTTTTATTTTAAATGTGTTAGTTTCTCTTGCTATTAAGTTAGCATCTTCAGGTTCACTAGCTTATCTCTGAGAATATGTAATATGTTTCCAGCTACTTTCAGTTATAGTTTATCTTAAATATTAGCATATTTTTATTAATGTTTAATTGTAGAAAAAGATTGTGGACTGTTTTTTCCAGCATCGCATCTTTTAGTAATATGGCCATTATTTTCTTTATTATTTATTATTTTCTCTATGGGACATGAAATAGAGTTATGCAACTTTAAAAATATAATTTCCTAACAATTGTGCCATATGGTTAATATCTGTGGTAGATTTGTTTTTGTCACCTAATTAACTTGACTCTTACTTTCCTGTCAATGTTGTTTGTTTTGTTTTTCTAATCTCCAGCTATATTATGCTATTCTACTTAGGATAGAGATTTTTATTTTTTAATGTATTTACTTTTTATTCCTGTATTTCTAAGGGTTTCCTCCACGTGATATAAAAGGTAATAAAAGAAAACAAAAGACAAGAAAAAATAAGTCATAGGATTATCCTGCTACAATGTTGTATGTGGTTTGATTTCTAAATTTCTGTGTACAAATGCGCAATATTTTTTTTTCACATTCTATAGGGATTTAAATGTTAGAATTTCCATGTTTTTTGGAAAATAGCAGATCCAAACATGCAAACAAAAAACCCAGCTAGTGATACATTTTCAACTTAAACAAATAAATCATACATATTTTAAGCATTAAACATATGAAATATTTTTATTATCTACATAGCAATATATTCATTTTAAAAGCTTTAGCTAAGACGTTTAATATCCATTAGATTATGAACTCCAATAAATCAGCAAACCTTATAGTTAACACATGAACTTCTTTTTGATGATTTCAGTGTAAGGTCAGTGTTCTGACGTGTCTACAGTTCCTGACATAGCTAAGCATCAGAATTTTCTTGAAAATAATCAACCTGTTTCACTTGTTTTACAGGCAAGTCAGTTCCTTCAAACTGAACTGATCCAACTGTGGCTAATCTTCTAATTTGCAGCCTCGCCATCCCACTATTTCAAACTTTCTGTCATCAAGACAAGTCCATTTGAAAAATTACCTTGATCAGGACTGGCTAGATAGTTCAGGGGACTAAAGCGCCTGCTTAGGCAGAGCAAGCAGCCAGCGTTCGCTCCCCAGTGTGCCTTGCAGACCAGCCCCCTCCCAGCCCAGGGCTCTTACACCACCATTGAGACTGGGCGTGGTGGTACGGTCCAGTAATCCTAGTGCTTGGGAGGCTGAAAACGGGAGAATCACTTCAAGTGCAATCTACATAGTGAGGCCCTGTAGACTTTGTAGACTCTGTCTTAAACACATAAAAAAAGGAAAAATTACCTCTTCTTTGATGAGAACTGCATGTGGATTTTAAGTTGATAATTTGATGTATTTGCTCGTTTGGCCCATTATGTATTTTTCCCATACAAAATATAGTTGTGAGGGACAACTGGAACGGGATTTATTATCCTTATCCTCTGGAGGTCTTTTGTTTCTTCGTACAATCACTGGCTCACAATTCCCTATGGATACTTAACACCAAATACCTCATCACAAAGTCATAAATTTGATATGTATTAGTAGAAAGGTATTTTTCAACTTTTTCTCATTTTTCAAATAAAAGGAATACCATTTTAAAGTACCTGTGTTCTGTTCTTTTTGGTTGTAATAGTAATTTGTTATGTCATGCAATCTTGGAATAAAGTACAAGGAAAACAAGTTTCAGTTCCAAAAGTCAAAGGAGAGTGGTCCTGCCTAGAAATCTGCAAATTTTTCTTCCTGTTTCCAGAAACAGACAGGTCTGCCCAGGGTAGTTCATGTACAGCCCCACAGGCTGATGCGGGGACAGGAGGGTAGTTGGCGTCTGTCTGTGTTTTGTTTTGTTTTTCTTTTACTTCTTTTGTTTCTCCTTTGTTGATTCTTCAGTGAAAATAGTGGTGCTAAGCTATATTTCCATTCAAGCACTGTAACATCCACAGTTAGTCATCATGAAGCAGTACTCTTCCATCATGCAGAGTCATAAAAATAAAATTCTCGGATGTTATGTATGTGAAACATTTTGTCTTAGCCACCTTCCACACTGCACCTGATCGAAGCCTTCATGCCCCGCCTCTCAGATTTATCCTATATTTCATTATTTAAAAATATTCCTGCTGCTAGTCATTTCTTTTCTTACTTAAATACCTTTCAAAATAGTGATATATTCTTACGTACCATTGCCTTCTAGTCTTACAAAACATGCTCCTGAATTACTAAGAATTATATTTTGCATAATGAAGTCAATTTATATTCACATTTTATTATCATTATCTACATAAGAACATACTTTATTTTTATGGTGTACTATGTATTAGTATATAATTTCTTTTGCTATCAGGCTTCTTTGCTATTATTTTCTTTAAGAATTGTATTTACTACAATAATAATTATTATATAACTGGTAAGGGAAAGCTGAACGTGACCACTTAATGCTGGAAAAATTGTCTTTGAGAAAATATGCAAAATCTACATTGTACCTAAGCATTTCATAATATTAAGTGATTTATTGTGACCGTTTGCCCAGGAAAATCAAAACAGAATTATTCTTCGGTTTGCTTCATCTTATCAGAAACAAATCTTCTCTCAAAATGTGTTTCCTAATTATCGGCTCAGAAAGTTAGAAATATAGATTCTAATAGCTATTCCAAACTCAAAAGTAATCATTTTTTGCAGACCTGCCAGTTATTTTGCTATACTCTGAGGATAATTTCTTATTTGCAAGCCCTTATTAAAATGACTGATGATTCTCATAAAACAAATAAGTTTATGAAGCATAATAAATGAAAGCTTAATTGAAATACATTTAAAATATGAACAATGTTCTGGCAATAATCAAAAAAGAAAAAATCCTTCTCTACTTTATCCTTGTACACTTGGGAAACCAGAAGACCAAGTTTACAGATGGTTACCTCAGCAAGCACAGAGCAGAGCTCTTGAGTCATATCAAAATTTAAAAATATGGACATAAAGATGTTTCTCTGCTAGGTTTATTTGTCTTAAGCTATGATTTCCTAAATCTGGGTCTCAATTTAGATAGATTATGATTGCTTAGCAAAAAGCACTTAGTGAAATGCTTGTATTATATCTATTTCCATTTACAAATATTGAAGTCAAACTATACTTAACCATATTTACAAATAATGTGTATATTAAATGATACCATTTCTGGCTTCCTTTATAAAGTATAATGGAGAATTTTAAAAAGAAGATTGAAAACTAGTGCTGTGTTTAGCGGAGAACCCAGGACAATTTTTATTGTCAAATATAAAGACATTTTATTTATTCTTATTTTTTTAATTTTTAAAATTTATTTATTAATACAGAATCTTGCTACACATTTCAGCCTTTTAATGATCTTGCTGTCTCAGCCTTTCCAGAGCTGTGATTATAGTAGGCATGTGCCACCCTCCCCCCCTGGTTTCTGCTGCAAGCATGACATGCCTGGGGTTTCACCCTGGGCACAGCATGTGGTACTGGGGATTGAACTTGGGTCCTTGTCCTTGTCAGGCAAGCACTTAGACCACTGAACTATTTCCCTAGCCAGGACATTTTATGCTAAAATAATAATAAAATGATCTACAGAACCCATAGATCATCAGAATTTGTGAAGGCACTCCATAAGATTAATAAAGCTTATAGTGAACTTGCCTGAGTTGCTCAACTGGAAATTGTTATCCACAATTCATACCCACAAATAGGCTCAAATTTTCACTTTCTCAGAAACCTCAAATTTATAATATTCTGCTGTACATGTTCTGCCTTTATTTTATAATTTTCTTTCTACTGATTTTTTTAAATGTATTTGATTGTTTCAGGGTCTCACTACACAGATAGGACTCGTAGTGATCCTCCTATTTTCAGCCTTCCCAGTACTGGGATTACAGGCATGCCCTACTAAGCCCAGACTCTGTGTCCAGCTCAGCCTGCCCTGAGGGCAGGGCTGGTACTGTATGTGGTGCCAGGGATTGAACTGTGGTCCCTGAGCTTGCCTAAACTTACCTAAGCAAATGCTTTAGTCCACTGAGCTACCTCACCGGCCCTCTACTGATTTTTTTTTTAATTTTTATTTATTTTTATGTGTGTGTGTGTGTGTGTGTGTGTGTGTGGCCAGCTCAACCCACCAGGGGGCGGCCCTGGCTGGCATGTGGTGCTGGGGGATTGAACCGAGGTCCCTTTGCTTTGCTAAGCTCATTCTAAGTAGGTGCTTTAGACCACTGAGCCATCTCACCAGCCCCATGATTTTTAATATATAGCCTTCATTTCACTTTGTCTGAAAGGATGGGAAAAAACAAACAAAAAAAATACCTGTTTTTTAAAAATTTATTAATTTGAAATTAACTTTAATTTGAAAATGCTTACATAAATTGGTTTATGTAGATAGGTGTAATTTGGGACAAGAATGGCAGTAAGTAGACACTGAATAAAGTTGACCCTGTCATTTTTTGTGTTTACACAATTCAAGGACTTATATAAAGTAAATGGAATACAAGAGCACCAAACCTTCATAAGTTGAAGAATATACTTACAAGTGATAAATATTTTTCAAAAAAATCTAAGAAATGTCTTTAAAATCACCATTCACCTTCATTAGTGAAATAAGAGTTTAAAAAGTTACACAATGATGGGTTCTTTACTATAATACATAAATGTGTAAATTATTGGTATATGTCTGTTTTATAAAGTGACTAATAGACCTTTGGGTAGAAGACATCGATACTACCAACTGCTTGTGATATTGTCCTGATATGTCTTAATGCATAGAATTAAAATAAAAATTGGCTTTTATAAAACACAAGTACTTTAAGATAAATTTTGTTTATAAATGGGCTTTTGAACAATTAAAATAGGATTTATGTGGAATTATACACAAATGCATTCATTTTATTAAAATAGCTTTATAAATAAGCATGCTATCTTTTCAAATTAGATTCACTTAATCATTTTAGAAGCCCTTCTGTTAGCCCCATCCTCCTCTTCTAACCAACAATATGATGACAGCTCTGGAGGAAAAGTAGAGACACATCAGCCATGGTGACACTGTACAGAGAGAGGAGCACGTGGGCGCCTTCCTGCTGCCTGTGTTCTAGGCTAAGTAGTCAAACACAGGTAGAACACACGCCTCAGAGCTTCACTTTTGTCATTCCATTTAAAATAAAGAGTTTTTAAAAAACCAATTTGCCTAGACACAATTCTACATAGAAACTACAATACGAACTATGACACCTAACTTCACCTTCATGGAATATTAGTGTACTTACTATGAAAATACTTAGTATATGAACAAGTCATAAAATTTATTTATTTTTATTTAAAATCTATTTCTTGAGCTGGTTATATGGCTCAGTGGCAAAGAGCCTGTCTGGCAAGTGCAAGGTTCTGAGCTCTATTCCTGGTACCCAAAACAAACAAATAAATGAATAAATACATAGATTTTTAGCTGATATTCAAAAACACAAAAGTTGTACATATCAATGGAGTTCTAGGTGACATGTCAATACATATATGCACAGTGTGAGTTTTTAAATAAAGTTAAACTTATCTAGATAGGCTTCACCTATTTGTCATCTCCTTATGATTTAAAGCTGCTAAATTCCCTTCTCCTATAATTTACCAATGTAGATTAAACTATTACTTAGGGTCAGCACCCCACGCAATAGCACTGTAAGTCCTTGCTTCTATCTGTCGGGAACTGAGTGCCCACTGAACAGCGAGGTTCCACCTCTCCTTGTCCCCACTGCCTGAACCCTTCTGGTTTTGGATCCTGTCCTGTTGTCTCTCTCAGCTCTTCCTAGCCACAACTTATCAGTAAACAGCATGCCACTTCCCTCTAAGATTCTAGTACGATCGTTTCAAAACAAAAATAATAAAAATAAGGCTTCTTGTTTCAAGCATTCATGACAGTTATATGAATAAAATAAGGCTGTCCATAGCCCACTGCATACTTTGAAAAATCTTACTCAACATCATTTCTCTGATATGTCCTGTACAACGTGTCAATACATTTCTATCCAAAAGTGTTTTTGTGAATTTTACTGTGGAGAGAAATTAATGATTTACCAAGAGGAAAAAAAAAAATGTTTACCTATTCTTATGTCATCATTTGACAGCAAATGGGCTAGAGATTTCTAGATAATCTGCCAAGGGTTAAAATTACAGGGTTTTAGGGAATTTTAGCAGATAATCACAAGCTGCATTTCAAAGCAGTTGGAGTGTTTCATAGTTGAATAAGCAACCGAGGAGGCTTGTCTGCTTTATGCCTTAGTCGCACTATTATTTTCAATGTTTAGAGACTGTCAATCTAGAGACGTGAAACAAAATGACTAGAAGATATATCAAATAGAGACGTGATTTTAATTCAAATATTTATAAATAAGAGCATGGTAGAGAGAGAGGGGAATCTAATAGTAGGTGAAAGGAAAAAAGAAAGAAAAGGTAAGATAATGGTAATACTCATTACTTTTAGCTCAGTGAATGAATACATAGAATATATATATATATATATATATATATATTTTTTTTTTACCAGTTTTTCATGTCTGTCTGTGGCTCTCACATGAAGGTAAAAACATGCAATACAATGACCATCGTTAAAACGTCTGGTTTTGAAATTCTATGTGATTATCATTGTGTTTTATTGTCTTTTAAATTACAAAAAGGACTCGGGCTGTGTTATGTAGGTGTGCCAACCCCTGCCGTGAGTATAATCACCGTGCACTGAAATAGACACTGATAAAAGTAGAATAAGGGGCTTGGGGGTAGCGCAGTGGTATGAGCACCTGCCTAGCAAGGGCAAGGTCCTCAGGACCAAAACCAATAAATAAATACATAAATGCAGAATGAAAGTTTTTTGTTTTGGTATGGAGAATGCGTTTGCATTCTGTTTTATTTTTGTGTATGGGAAATTAGTTTTATTTATACTTTATATTTAGGCCAAGTAAATGTCAGGAGTAGGCAAGAAGACCAATGCTAAGTGCTTTTATGCAACGTAGTCACTAAGACAAATAACCAACTGTAATTGGAGAGAAAAAATAATACTCCCTTGTTTCACAGGTACCATGATAATAACAAAAATCATAAAGTATTTTTAAATGTTGTAGGACAAGAAATATATTTTGAAAGACGTAGAATAAAACATCAGCGTAAGCATTTTAAGCATCATCCGGCTTCCTAGGTCTTTGAATATGCACTCCAGGGAGGATTCCTCGTTCTCCCTCCTTGACATTCCCTGCAGTAGTTTCTGTCTACTCCATTGACACCTCTCTGGTAAGCACAGCATGGAGCATCTCCGGACCCTGCTTGCTGGTCTCTAACTCTCTGTTCATGCTAAGCTCTGTGCAGCTGCATAATATAATCAGTAAGCATGGAAACAGAGGAGGAGATATTTAGCAAAATGTTTCATGAGGGCCTGTGAGATAGCTCCTTGGACTAAGCGTCTGCTTAAGCAAGTACAGGGACCAGAGCCCTGCCCACAGTTGTGCTGAGCCGGCCACTGAAGCTGGGCGTGATAGTGCCCACCTATAATCCCAGCACTGGGAAAGCTGAAAACAGGAGGATCACTAAGAGTCCAAGCTGCGTAGAAAGACCCTGCAACAACCAAATGCATTTTTAAAAAATCATGATCTTAAATTAGACACAAAAAGTTGATTGAAACAAGGAATGTGCAAGATATGAACAGTTTTGTAAAGAAGTACATACAGGTCATGAAAAGGAATCAAGTAAATATCATGAACATGAAAAATTCTATTGATACTCTGAGAACGAGAAGGAGCCATTTGAGGTGGTCTATTAGAACCTGAAGAAAGGCTACTGTAGTGCACCCTGTGCATAGCTGTTGCCCACAAACAAGTCACCATAGAAGTTGAATCCAACAGGCGTTAGATGGCTCAGAAAAGCCCACAATTAGTTATGAATTTAAGAGTTAAGGAGGCACTGAAAACAGCAGTAAAGGTGTAAAAATTTAATGAAATAAGAGCAGAAAATTCTACAAATCTAGGAAAGAAAGGAAATACCCAGTAAATGAGTCATGTAGCACCCAAGTAGTTTTGACCAACAAAACTCACCCTGTGACACAGCACAGTCCAAATCTCAGAAAGTCAGCGCAAGAGAAAAAAATACCAGGAAAAAAATCAAGTATTGTGTAAAAGCAAGTACATGGCAATAACAGCAGTTTTCTCAACAAAAAACTTAAAGGACAAGAGAACTTGGAGGAAAATAATTTGACATTCAGATTATAATAACCTGTAAAATTATCCTTCAGAATTCATGGAGAAATAAAAATAAACAAATTCCAGTAGAAGAATAAATATGGATAATGGGAAACTGGGAGGAAGATCTTTTACAAATATGGTCAATGATGTGAAGAAAAAAGCATTAAAAAAGTAAGATGAGTTTTGAACTTTTTCAACTCATCACATTGAATGTAGTCACTATATACTACAAATACATGATAATAAGCTTTAAAATAGAAGGTAATTAAAAATTTATAGCCAGAGGGCTGGCCAAATAGCTCAGCAGATTAAAGCACCTGCAAGCAGGTACAGTGGCAGGGGGTTCGATCCCTGGGCCTGTCCTGCTGACTCCACCCCCAGAGTGCACTGAGATGGCAATTGAGACTGGGCGTGGTAGAGTGCACCTGTAATCCCAGCCCTTGGGAGGCTGTAAATAGGCAGATCACTATGAGTCCAGTCTAGTAGTGAGACCCTGAACGACGTGTAGACCCTTCCCTGAAATTAAAAAAATAAAAATAAATAAAAACTCATAGCAAGGGCCGGGAAGATAGCTACACAGTCTGGGTCTGTGACTGACTCAGGAGGCAATCAGCACAGGGTGTGAGTCCAGCTAGTTGCCGGAACTCTAGATGTGATTGTCATTTGCAACCTGTCCTATTCACGTGGGACAGAGTTTGTGAGGCAGTCGAACCCCTTTTAGGGATTCTAACAGCCCATTAAAAATAAGTAAGTTGGATTTGTTTTCCGGGAACAGTCTGTGGCATTTGTTTTGTGTGTGGTTGTTTGTGCTGTCACCCCCCCCTGCACCCATGATTGCAGGTTCTGCCCCCTTAATCGTTGCTGCCTTCGTGACTGTGGGCAGAAGACTTTGCCTGACCTGCCTGGGTCTTGCTGCACTGTCAGTGTGACTCGAGATATTTCTATATAGACCAATCAGCAAAAGCTGTCCTGGCGTCCTAACTATCTATAAACTGCTGAGTTTGGGACTTCTCTTTGGAATTCTGGTGAAATGAGCTTGGGGGTGAATGAGGTATGAGACAACTGATATAAAATCCAATTCAGATTGTTGATAAGGGGGCCACCACCTCTAAGCCCACAGTGTTACAATATCTAACAATTTTTACGGATTCAGAAATGGTAAAAGGCTCAAGTCGACAACTTCTGAAATTGCCAGTCCTATGGATAACCCACTATTATTATGGACTACTGGACTATATTGGATTTTTTTTTTTTTTGACAAACGGAAGGTTGAACTCAGGTCTTTGTGCTTGCCAGGGAAGCGCTTATTCTCCTGTGCCATCTCCCTGGCCCCTATATTGGATTATTTTGCTGAATTCATGCACCTACAATATTTAAATGGCAATGGAATACCCATCTCTGACAAAAGTAAACAAAAAATAGGGATACAAATGAAGGACCATTTTGTCTCTGTATATACAAAATAGTTA
>NW_004524694.1:8749910-8750714 GCF_000260255.1 Octodon degus | reverse complement strand
ATAAAATAGGTTTTTTCTGGTTCCAAATAAATTTTAAGAATATTTTCTCTAGATCCGTGAGGTACGCTTATGGTATTTTGATTGAGACTGCATTAAATCTGTATAGTAATTTTGGGAGTATGGCCATTTTCACAGTGTTGGTTCTTCCTATCCAGGAGGAAGAAATAACTTTCCATATATGTGCACCCATGTTTATAGCAGCACAATTTGTCATAGCTAAATCTTGGAAATAACCAAAACGCCCGTCGCTTGAGGAATGTATGAAAAAGATGTGGTATTTTATACAATGGAGTACTACTCAGCTATAAAGAAAGACAAACTCAGAGAATTTGTAGTTAAGTAGATGGTACTAGAGGCTATAGTCATGAGTGAAAGTAATCAGACCCACATGTGTAAATATCATGTTATCTCCCCAGTGTAAGAACATGACAGAATAAATAAAACCTGAAAGGTATACTAGATATAGTAAAATGGAAAGAAACTAAACTTAAGTATTAAACAATGAAGATGAGGGAAAGGAGAAAAGATACATAAAAGGAAGGGAGGAAAACGTGAAAATATATATACAGGATGGCTGACATGATTGTACTAATAATTTCCATTGGATTTTGAAAATAGCAATCTAGCTCTAGGATTTTTAAGTTGACTCTACCTCTGTAGGCTGGTATCTGCGATTTGAGCAACTCCATTGGGGACAGTAACGTGTAACACAAAATTTATGATTTTTTTCCCAGAATTCACGATTGGATACCTCTTATCTTGGTCTTCTAAATGTGTACCATTTCTAATGTCTTATCAATTATT
>NW_004524694.1:8730133-8749115 GCF_000260255.1 Octodon degus | reverse complement strand
AAAAAAAATGAAGAGGAAGCAGCTGAGACAGAGAGACTGCCTAGCCTTACTAACAAGAAACATTCTAGTAAATTAGCTAGTTTCATCACATAAGGAGAAAATGCCATATTATAGCCATGTGTTCCCATTCGCAAAAACCTTACAGGACAGTACTAATATTTGACATGGTTTTACATTTGTTAAAGCAGCAAATTCCTTCTTCTCTTTAAGGGCTGTGGTGGGTTGTGACCCTTGGCTAACCTACTTTAAAAATCCAGTTTGCTATAGCAGAGCTTACTGCAGGCATTTAAACAATTGAATAACCATGTGGAAAAAATTTGGGCTTAAAAATAGAATTATAGAATGAAAGGTAAGGAACAAAAAGCATTTCATCTTAAATTTTCCTAAATAACTGTATAAAGGTTTTCTTATAACAATTCTCTCTGATTACTAAAGTGACAAGCAAAGCTTCAGTAAATAATTTGTTTCAAAAATCATGCTCAAGGTCTGGCAGCCATGTAGTATTTAGCATTTACTCTGGTTACGATGCAGGAAAGCCTTATTCAAAAAATCCTACAATCAAATGTAGAAAGGTTTTCATCTCCCTTCAGAATTAAATATGCTAACGAGACGATCCCTAAGCCCACCTTCTGGAGAAATTTAGTCTTAGAAAGTCAATGTCCCTGAGTCGTCATATGCTAAGCACTCCAATTTTCTTTATTCCACAGCCTTGTAAGTAACTTCAGTTGTTATATGTGTAGCAGAAAAAAGTATGTGTCTGTGTGTGTTTACGTGATTGTTGTTCCTAAGAATTGTACACAAGCCAGAGATAACTGCATATATTAAGAATACATACTGCAGAATATAGTGTATACAAAACATTTTTTCTTTTAAATTATTTAAACATCTTTTCTATATCATAATAATATTTGGTACCTTCACCATGTGTTTAATAACTGGCAGCAGGCCTCAAGGATAAGAAAGAGTTGATACTATTTTTCATAAATGAAAAATGCCTAAAATAACGTGAGTAAAACCTGACCATGTTTATAAAAAGTAATCTTTACAAAAGAGGTTTTTTTGTGTGTGGTACTGGGGATTGAACTCAGGACCTTGTGCTTGCCAGGCAAGTGTTTATTTATTGAGCTATCTTCCGGGCCTTACAAAAGAGTTTCAACAAAATTTCTTCACACAGATTTTACTGGAAGTGTAAAGTTGAGTTGACCCATAGAGTTGCAATAACCAAAAATTCTAAAAGCATGTTATATTTATTAAAATAAAAATATTTGCTAATATTTGAGTCTTAGAGCCTTGACCAAGATTTGGTGCCTTTTAGCCAAACCCAATGTCTCCCTGATACATCCTCAAAAGTTATTTGTTGATTGCCCCAGCTTTGGCCCTTCCAGATGAAAAAGAGGGCATAGTCCAGGATGTCCTGATCTAGACTCTGGAACATTGGTGTCTTCCAATGGTATGCCTGTCCAAGAAGCTAGACCCAGTGGCATTAAGTTGTTCTGCTTGCCTACAGGCCACAGCTGCCACCCCTATTCTTGTAAAATAGGCTAACATGTTGGCCTTGGGACAGACTTTAAAGATATATACCTTTCATGCAGTTAAAACCCTACTTAAGGGTCCTGACAGCAGATGAATATCTGAAACCCAAGTGGTCCAGTACCAGGGGGCTCTCTTAAGGATCCCAGGTTAACCAAAGCATACGTCCTGGCTGTCATCCCAGCGTCATCGCCATGCACATCTATGAAGCCATCCAAACATGACTGCATCAAATCAACAGAAATGGCCTACTCTGAGTATCTGGACCTTCAATATTTTCTCCTCCAGGAAGCTGATTTCACCTTGTCTTCAGATGAGAGCAGTACAGTAATAGGTGGTGTCCAGAGGACAGGACCAGCTATTGTAATGATAGATCACATTGTTCAATCAAGCACACTTTCCCCTGGGATGTTGGCCCACAAATCAGAGCTGATAACACTCACAAGAACTTTGGAGTTGGGAAAGGTTAAATAGGTCAATTTTTTTGTGTGTGGGAGGGAGGAACCAGGGATTGAACTCAGGCCCTTGTGCTTGCCAGGGAAGCACTTATTCCACTGAGCCATCTCCCCGGTCCCCATACAGGTCAATATTTGTACTGACTCCTGTGTGCTTTTTCCATCCTCTGCATGAATGTGAACACGCACAGAGAAAGAAAGCTCTCAACAACAGCTAGAAAAAAATATCGAAAATTCACAAGTAATGTTAGAATTGCTATAAACAGTGTGGTTGCTAACGCCACTGTACACTGCCCAGCCACTTCTTTAAAGGCCTGAGCCAATTGTGCTGTAGACTTAAGAGCAAAATAAGTGGCCAATCTGCAGATCCCTGAGAAAGTACTTGTGATGCTTTCTCTGAAAAAGATCTTCCTATTTAGAAACTCCATTAAAATGGCCTAAGTCAGAGGGAGCCTGTGATAAAAATGGGTGACAAGTACTCCCAGGATAGATTGCGTTCTTTTCTGAATCTTTGGGAAATTTTTTGATGGGCATGCCTGCACTCATTTGTAAGAAATAAAAGAAAGAAATAAACTGCTACAGTGGAGTTGCTTCATTGCTATTTCTGTATCCGCAGACTTTGAACATTGTACTCCTCTATGGCCAAGAGATGTAACTTTGCTCCTGCAACAACCACACATAGCAGTCCTTCTGCCAGCCTGGTGTCAGGAGTTAGGGGGACCATTCCTTTGAAGATACTGATGTTGACTTTTGTGGTCAAGCAAACAACTAGAAATTGGAAGTATCTTCTAGTCCTGATTTGTACTTAGGCAGGTTGGGTACAGGCCTTTTTAACCAGAACTGAAACTTTGAGAGCGATAACCAAAGGTTTTCTGGTGTTAATTGTCCCTGAGATGGACTCCCCTTGAATGTCAGGTTACATAATGGGCTGTCATTTGTCGGTAAGTGGTTGAGGAACGGGCCTCGATCAATGGGTAAAATCAAAACTACACATGGCTTAAGAAGCCCCAGAGCTCACAGCAGGTAGAGAAAATAAAAACTGTACACTCAAGTCCACCTTGTCTGAGTTCTTCCAGGAGACAGGTGCAGCTTGGATGACTGTATGTTGTATGTCCTTCCACTGATCCCAGTGCCCACCATGGACTGAGATGGACTCACGTCCTTCAAGATCATGCTTGAGTGGCCTCCCTCACATATACCTGTGATAAAAGGACTCCTAGAAGCTAGGTCTACTGACTTCCATTGCCAGATAAAAGCACTTTGTTTGGTCCTTGAGGAGCTATGACAGACCATCCTAGAGTGTCACCCAGTCCCGTTGCGTCCTTTCCAGTCTGGGGACAAAGTATGGATGAACTTCCCCAACCCAGGGGGAGGATCCACTTGCATACTAATCCCAGTACTCTTAAAATTTTGGGTCCAGCAAAGTGGATCATTCACTCTTTTTCCTTTTTGTATTTAATTTTATTTTCGCTTTTTAAAGAGAGTACAAATTAGAATTAAAACAAAAAATTACAAGTGATACAGAACTTCACTTAACAAAGTAATATGAATTTCATAGTATTTGTTGTAATAATGTTATCTTCCAACTAGTTACTTAAATTATCAGTCATACATATGTAAAATTGGAAGAAGAAAGAAAATAAAGTAATGTGTAAGAAATTAAGAAGAGAAAAAGTATGAACAACTGAAAAAGAAGACAAAACAAATTAAGTATTATGTGCTCCTTTTCATAGACTAGCAGAAGTGCACAGTATAATTGTTCAAACCATCCTGCTTACATACACAGATAAATCTCTTTCCCCACTCCCTCTCCTGTCCTTCTCAACTCAGTAACTTTTTCCTTTTGAGTAAATTGATTTCTCTTTTCCTAGTATCTATTGTACCCTTCATATTCCATTTTTCCATTTTGTCTCAGGTTCTCACACTGTGATAAATGAAGTTTGCACATGCAGGTCTGATTTATTTCACTTAAGATTATATTCTCTAGTTGCATCCATTTACTGATGAAAGAATCAAATTTCTCCTGTTTTGTAGCAGAATAATACACTATTGTGTAAATACACCACATTTTCTTTTTCCATTCTTCAGTAGATGGGCATCTGAATTATTTCCAGGATTTATCTACGACAAATAACTCTGCTATAAACATGGATGCACATATATCATTGTGGTATGTGGTCTTCAGTACTTCTGGAAAAATACCTAGGAGGGGAACAGGTGGCTTGAGTGGGATCTCCAATCCTAGCTTTTAAAGGAATCTTCACACTGATTTCCATAGAGGTTATACCAGTCTGCACTCCCACCAACAGTGGAGAAGTGTTCCTTTTTTCTTTACAGCCCATTCAGCATTTATTATTTGCTGACTTCTTGGTGTTAGCCATTCTTTCTGGGGTGAGATGGAATCTCAGTGTTGTGTTAATTAACATTTCTCAAATGACCAATGATGCTGAACATTTTTTCATATATTTACTTGCCATTTGTATTTCTTCCAGGAAGAAGTGTATATTTGTCTCAGATACCCATTTTTGAATTGAGTCTTACAATTCGGGGGACCTGATTTTTTTTAAAATTTTTATATGTTCCAGACAAAAGACTTTTATCAGAGGGACAAGCAACTATAATTTTTTCCCAGTTTGTGTGTTTTCTTTTTGCTGTGTTGGAGATTTGCTTTGCAGTGCAGACACTTTTCAAAAAAAGATGAGATCTCATTCCAGTGTGATTTATTTCACTTAAGAATATGTTTTCCAGTTGCATCCATTTATCGACAGACACAAATATATCTTTGAAGTGTTTTCTGTGTAGTGTGGTTTTTGTTCATGAACTCTCTAGCTACTCTTACGTCTTTAAGGTTTTACATACATTTTCCTCCAGAAGATTTAGTGTTTCTGTTTTAACATTTAAATCTTTGATCCATTTTGACTGTATCTTTGTGCCTGGTGATAGGCTTCGGACTAATTTTACCTTTGGGCGTATTGAAAGCCTTTTTTTCCATTTATTAAAGAGGTCATCTTTCTTCCAGAGAGCATGTTTGGCCTCTTTATCAAAGATAAGGTGGCTGGGTGTGCTTGCAGTTGTGTTTGCATCTTCTAATATGTTCCATTGATCCTCAGATCTGTCTCTATGCCTGTAACAAGCTAATTTTATCACAGTAACTTTATGGAATAAATTATGATCAGAGATTATGATACTCCTGCCTTTCCTTTTTTTTTGCAGAATTCCTTTTGACATGCTGGTTCTTTTCTGCTTCCAAATGAATTTGAGGAAAGTTTTCTCTGGCTCTGTAAGGTATCATAGTGGCATTTTAGTTGGTATTGCATTGGATCTGTGTAATAATTTTGGGAGTATGACCATTTTCACAATGTTGTTTCTTACTATCCAGGATCATGGAATATTTTTCCATTTTCTCAAATCCTCTTCTTGCTCTTTTCTCAGAATGTAATACTTTTCATTGTATAAATCTTTTACATCCTTTGTGGGATTGATTAATAAGTATTTCTTTTTTTTGTATGTTATTTTGAAAGACATGGTTTCCCTATTTTTCCTATTAGTGCATTCATTGTGTACAAAAATGATGTTGATTTTTGGATGTTGATTTGTATTGCTACCTTGCTGAATTTGGTGATTAAATATACAAAACTCTTGGTGGACTTTTTGGGGTCTTCTACATAGAGTTTCAGGTCATCTGCAAACAATAATAATTTCACTTCTTTTCCAGTTCTTATTCTTTTTATTTCCCTTTCTTTTCTAATTGGTCTGGCCAGCATTTCCAGAACTACATAGAATAAGAGTGGAGAAAGTGAACATCTTTTTCTTGTTCCTATTTTTAACATAAGATCTTCTTTTTTGTCATTTAGTATAATGTTGGTTGTTGGTTTCTCATAGATAGTTTTTACCAGGTTGAGATATAGACTATCTATTGTGATTCTCTGTGGGGTTTTTATCATGAATGAGTGTTGGTCTATGTCAAAAGTTTTTTCTGCATCTGTTGAGAAGATCATGTGGTTTCTGTTCTTCCTTCTATTCATGTGGTGTATTACATTTATAGATTTGCGTATGTTGAACCATACCTGCATTTCCGGAATGAATGCCATTTGGTTATAATGTACAATCTTGATGACTTGCTGCATTCTGTTTACTGACATTGTATTGAGGATTTTTGCATCTGTATTTATTGGAGATATTGACCTATAGTTCTCTTTTTCAGTTGGATCGTTCTCTGATTTTGGAGTCAGAGTAATATATGTCTCTTGGAATGAGTTTGGGAGAATTACATCCTTTTCAATTTTATTGAACAGTTTGAGAAAAGTCGACATTAAATCTTCTCCAAATTTCTTATATAATTCTTCTATGAGTCCATTGGGATTTTAGCTTTTCTATGTTGGTAGGTTCTTCATCACATTTCAATTTCATTTCTCATTATTGGGTTATTCATAGTTTGTATAACTTCTTGACTCAGCTTTGATATTTCCTGTATATCTAGGAAACTGTCCATTTCCTCTGTTTTCCATCCTGTGAGAATAAGATTTTAGAAATATGCATTTTGTGATCTTCTGAATTTCTCTAGGGTCTGCCATGATTTTACCTTTTAGTTTTTGTTGCATGAATTTGAGTTTTTTCTTTCTTTTTATTGATTAGGTTGGCTAGAAATTTACCAATTTTAAATATTCTTTAAAGAACCAACTGTTTGATTCATTTATCCTTTATATTGTTTTCTTCATCTCCAATGTATTAATATATGTTGTACTCTTTATAAATTCCTGCCTTCTTTGGGTCTTGGGCTTGGTTTGTTTTTCTTCATCTGGGAGCTTAAGGTATAGCATAATATCATTTATAGGGCTTCTTCTGTTTTCCTAACATGCAAATTTACCACTATATGTTTTCATCTTGTGATACTTTCATTGCATCCCACAGGTTTTGGTAGATTGTATCTGCATTTTCATTTAGTTGTAAATATTTTTTAACTTTTTAATTTCATCTATGACCAACTTTTTTTTTTCTTTAATGTGTTTGGTAAGGGTCTCAGTATGCAGCTCAGACTCATGGTCACATAGTGATCATCCTGTTTTCAGCCTCCCCAGAGCTGGGATTACAGGTATATGCCACCATGCCAAGTCTCAGTGGCCGGTTCAGCTCTCCCAGGGGTGCAGCCTGCACTGCGTGTGATGCTGGAGATTGAACTCTGTTCCCTGTGCTTGCCTAGCCGGCACTTAGTCCTCTGAGCTATTTTGCCTGCATTTCTTTGTTGATTTTTTTTTGCCTAGTTGATCTATCAATCTCTTTTCCACAGTGGTGTGTTAAAGTCCCCTATTACTATTGTATCATTGCTCATTTGATTTGTAATGTCTTTTAAAATTTGTCTTATGTAGGTGGGTGCTCCTTCATTGGGTGCACATATATATATTTATAATTATAGTCTCTTCCTCTTACAGTTTTCCCTTAATAAGTATGTAGTGACCTTCTTTATCTCTTTGAATGAATTTTGCTTTGTAGTTGATGTTGTCAGCAATCAGGATATCTAACCTTGTTTTTTACTGATTTCCTGTCAGATAAAAGATTGCTTTCAATCCTTTGACTTTTAGTATATGAATTTCCTTTTGGGTTAAATGTGTTTCTTGCATGTAGCATATTGTTCGATTTCGTTTCTTAATCCACTCTGTTAATCTGTTTCTTTTGATTCGTGAATTGAGGCTGTTTATATTGATGGTTCTAACTAATGCATATTAGCTTATCTTTGTCTTGCTATTTTTCTGCTTTAGGTTCCCTACTCTTTTCCTCTTCTAATTACTTGCTCTGTTTGCCAGTTCCCCTTGTTGTTCTTGAAGCCATTATCACTTTTTTCTCTTTCTAGAATATCTGAGAGTATTCTTTGTAGGATTGGCTTTTTGGTCACGATTTTCATCAATTGTTCTTTGTCATGGAAGGATCTTATTTCACTGTGAATTTAATAGATAGTTTTTCAGGGTACATCAATTTGGGTTGGAAGTTATTTTCTCTCAGGACTCAAAATACTTCACTTCAAGCTTCAATTCACGTGATAGCTTGTGTTGAGAAAATTGCAGTGATTCTTCTGGGCTTTCTGTTGTAGGAAATATGCTTCTTCTCTCTAGAAGTGTTAAATATTATCTTCTTTTGCTGAATTTCTGAGATCCTGATTATTATTTGTCTAGATGTAGTTTAACTGTGATTATGGCTATGTGGAGTTCTACATGCCTCGCTTACCTGTTTGTCAAGTTGTTTTCTCATGTTTGGAAAACTTTCTGCTAGCACTTTGAAAATAGTCTTTTTATGTCATTTGTACTGTCTTCTGTTGCTTCATGGACACCTATTATTCTTATATTATTTTTCTTTGCATCATATTACAGCTGCTGAATTGTGGTTTTCTGGTTCCTTGTTAGTTTTTTGAGATCTTTCCTTTCACCTTCATTAGCTACACCAGTCCTCAAGGCCTGAAAGTCTATCTTCAGTTTCACTCAAGCAGTTTTGCCAGCATTAAATGGAGTTCTTAATTTCCTACATATCTGTTTGAATCTGTTTCATGCATTGTAACTCTGTCCTGTATTGTTCTTTCAGAGTTTCCTTCATTTTTCTATTCTCTTCTATTTTTTATGTCTGTATTCTTTATCTGTGTTGAGTATTCCTTCATAATTGTTGTTATTTGCTTTTGTACCTGAGAGATTATTTCTGATCTTATTTCTTCCATAGCCTGATGGACTTGTTTCTTTAATTCAGGTGCTATCATTTCAGAGATTTCTGATTTGTGATTTCCAAGTTCTTGTATGTCTTTTCCCCTGGATTTGTTTTGAGGTGAGGCTAGAGGATTGAGAATGACTTTTTCTCCTGTGTTTTAGCATTTTTGAAGTTCTCAGTAATCACACAGACATAGTCCCATAGGCTGCCTAGAGTCCCCCTAAGTTCATAAATGGCTCTCAGAAAGTCCCATGCCTGCAAGTGTTGAGCTGACAGATCACAGCTCTCCTGTGTCCTACAGGCCACTCAGAGTTCTCCTAAATTCTTATAAGTTTGGACTGACACCAGTAGAAGCTTCATGCCTGTGCACTGGGGTCTAAGGATTGTCACAGTTTACCAGAGTTGTGCACTCTGCCCTGAGTCTGCAGTAGTCACTCTCTTGTCAAATTATGAATCAGAGTTAATCCAACGCTGTCTAGTAAGCAAGTCCCACCAAGTCACAAGACACTGACTCCTCCATGCTGATCACAGCAACTATGCAAAGTACAACAGCAGCATCAACCTCACTATCTTCTTGCTCTTCTTTGGGCTTTTGGAAAAACCACAGCACTGGTTTATAAGTTCACACTGACTAAGACACTAGGGGGAGTGATTCTAAATGAGATTTTCATGGGGAGGCTGACACCCTTTCAGATTCATTGACCCATACAAAGATTCAGGATCTTTTCCAGCCTGTGGGGCTCTAACAGAAGGTTAATAGATGAGATAAACCTGGTTAAGATTTATTTTTGTCCAGTCAACCAGGCCAATAGCTGTGAGTTCACAGACGTGATAAACTTAGTCTATTCAGAGATGACGCAGACATTTTTATTACTGTTCATAAGCTCACCCAGACTTCAATCTGCTTGCCCATGAAGTCAATTCTAGGACTTCAGGGCAATTTGCTCACACCTAATTCAGATCCTGACTCTCACTCACAACCCCCACCAGCAAGCCTACTGGGAATTTGCAGGGCTCTAAGAATCTAAACATGACCCAACACAATCTGACTCAAGCCAATTTCAGAAATAAACAAAGAGTCTTTGGCCTGGGTCCCTGTGTGCCTTGTCAAAAATCAAAAGAACACCAAAATTCTCAAGGATGATATGCCTAGATATACATCTGAAATCCCAGGCTAACTTTTCACTGAAAAGTCTGACTGGGTCTTTGGTGATCTGTATAGCTTTTCTCATAGTTAGTCGTTGACTATACAAATGGGTGACGGGAATAATTCAAGCTAAACTGGATCAGGTACAACTTCTGGTTGGCAGAAAATACTGGGTATCAAGGACATCTCACCAGCTTAATAAGAGTGGAGTGCCCTTGAGGAGAAAATGATATGGGAAAGAAAACTAAACAAATTTTGTGCTCTAGTGCCATTTTACAGCTTAAATTTTTGTTGTAGATTGCCAACTGGTGGTAAACATGTTGTACCTAGCTGAACTGAACTAGTGTGGTGCTGGGTATGGGAGGCACACCTGAGGATTGTTCATAGTAGAATAAGAGGCAGAACTAGAGCTGGTGGGAGTCCATAAGGGAAGCTGTTTTGAGAAGCTATTGAGGAGCTTTAGGAAGCTACTAGTTCTCCTGGGTTATGCTGGGGCACCTTTTCATTCTGTATTTCCTGGTGAATTTGGTTATTCTTGTTAGAAGAGGAGTTAGAGAGCTTATTGTCCCTGAGTATGGCTGTGGTTCATTTTAAGGAGGTCTGCTCCTCACCTTGAGAATAGCTTTCTGGCTCTAGAGAGAAAGATGGTGCACCATTCAGCCTCTTAGAGAAGCTTGTCATGATGTCTTTCCTGATGGCAACTCAGATTTCCTCATCTTTGGATAAGCTCAGGCTCTCACTGTCACTGAGGATAGCTGTGGGTTTTTTTAGTGGAGCTCTGGTTCTTACCTTGAGCACTGCTTCTTGGCTCCAGTTCAGATCCCTCAACCTGCTAGTACAGATCTTTCATCCTGTGAGCACAGACTTTCTACCTTCCACCACTGACCTTGGGCTTTCCCAAAGCAGATTCATGAAGCAGGCCTGCTTGAGACATTGTTGTGAGCTATAGGTCTCCAGTTAGACTTTCAGAAGGCATTGTTATGAGCTGTAGCTTTTCAACTGGACTCATGCAGGATATTAGGATCCTGGCCCTCAGCTGTATTCTTTGATCTTTAGTATAAGGACAGATTTTCCACACTCTTTGTATATGATTCTTTTGGCGATTCATTGTAAAATAATCTTACAAAGTGTGACCTGTGTTTTATTGTTCCCCTTTCAAGAACCCCAAAACCATGACAGTTTCCATGTTCTTGAATTTGCTTTGTGTAAATGTTGCTATAGTTACCTCCACATAAAATACGAAACACCTTTGTTGCCTTTTCAAGAGCTAAGCCCATCATTGCAGAAGCTCAACTCACTAAATCATAACTGCATCACCCCTCTAGACCCAGAACTAGAATGATACAACTATTCTCCCCACCTGTACTTTGGGGTCAGTGCTCAGTAATGAACTGAGTCCAAGCACTGGCTCCAAATAAATTTATCTGTCTCTGCATCCATTCTCTGCATGTGGTTCAACTAAATCAGTGTGTTTGCCTCAGATTTGCCATAATAGAAATGCAAATCAGAACAGCAGTGAGATTCTATACTGCTTCAGTAAAAATAGCTTTTATACTCAAAAATCAACAAATGCTCTCATGTTTGTGGGGGGATATCTGATTTACCTTTATTGGGAATGTGCCTCAGTATAACCACTATGGAAAGCATATATGCATTCCTTAAATATTAAATGTAGAAATTCTCTTTGAGTTAGCTATACCTTTTTAGAGATGTTAAAGTCCTCAAAGTTCAGTAATCCAAGCATTTTCATGTTCATAGCAGCTCAACTTAGAATAGAGAGATTAAATTATTCCAGCAAACTTTGTACTCATCGATTGGTTATAAAATATGTGATGTTTCCCCACAGTGAGTTCTGCTCAGCCATACAGACGGAGGATTTGAATCATTTGGAGAAAAATAAATGAAAGGTGAGGCTACCGTGCTGAATGAAATAAACCAAACAGGGATGATTAAAAGTTGCATGATCCCTCTGGTATGAGAAACTCAAACTAAAAATAATCTAACAAGTGAAAACCATGAGATGGAGATAAGCTTTGTGAAGACTGAAAAGGGATCTAAGTAAGGTGGAACATGGATGATGGCAGTGAATGTGAGAACTAAAATGAGGAAAGTGTGCTATACATGTACACAATATATCTGTTAAAAATTATGAAATCTATTAAATACAGATGAAGAAGTCCTAAATAGGGGACAGGGAGATGGTTTAGTAGAATAAGCACTTCCCTGGCAAGCGCAAGGGCCTGAGTTCAATCCCCGGTTCAAAAAAAAAAAAAAAAAAGCCCTAAATATCTGAAAAGAGATCAATGGAAATTTAAACAGAGATATCAGTTATCCACAAATTGATTTATAAATTTAAGATAATATCTCTCAATAGTCAGGTAATTTGTAGATATATAAAATTATAATAAGATGTATAGAAATGTAGACTTCCTTGTAAAGGAAACAATCTCAGAGAAATAGCAATCATAAAAACATACACACCAAATATTCACACACACGACTACATAAAAGAAATATTAACTTACATAAAAATCCAATAAGCACTAATACAATTATAATGGGGGGTCACAATACCCTTCTGTCACAAATAGATCATCTTGACAAATATTTGACAATGAAATATCATAAGGGAACCAAACATTTGAGGAATGACCTAATATGTATTTATAGAGTGTCCACCCAAAAGTTTCAGAATAAATATTTTTTGGTCTGCACATGGGATATTCTCCAAAATATACAACATACTAGCTCATAGAACATGCTTAAGTAAATGCAAAGGAATTGAAATTATATGATGCATATCATCAAAAGTCAGTGCAATGATATTGGAAATAAATGGAAAAAGAAAGCAAAAGAATTTCATAAACACATAGAAATTAAATAGCACCCTCCTGAACAACATATTAGTCATAGATAAAATTAAAGAAGAAATCAGGACTGGGGAGATAACTTAGTGGTCTGAGTGCCTCCATGGCAGATGGAAAGACTCAAATTTGATTCCAGGTACTACACACTGTGCCAGCCCTGAGACCAGGTGTGGTGCTGCGCACCTGTGCCTGTAATCCCAGTGCTGGGAGGCTGACACAGAAGGACCATTATGAGTCTGAACTGCATAGTGAGATCCTGTATCAAATAAATAAAAATTTAAAAAGGAAATCAGACAGATTCTATAATTAAATGATAATGCCAATACAACATGGCACAATTTGTGGAGTACAGTGAAAGCAGTCCTACAAGGGAAATTTATAGCAGCAAATTCTCATATCAGAAAAACAGAGCAAACTCACACAGCCTGGTGTTGAACTTCAGGCTTCCAGGAAAAGATGAACAAGTGAAGTTCAAAGCCCATACAAGGAAGGAGACAATAAAGATCAGAGCAGAGATGAAAGTGATATTTGCAAAACACACAACTAACAAAGGAATAGTGTCTACACTATGCTTGAAAACTGTTGCTATTCAACAGAAAATTATCCAACAGTTCAACTGGAAGAAAAGCAAACACATGAAGACTCAGAGCACTGAAGAATCTACACAGATTCCAAACAAGTACATAAAACATGGTCTCTACTGAGTCTTCATGTAAATTTAAGTTAATATCACAAACAAAACGTTACTATAAACCTCTCAGGCAGCCTAGTGAAGAAAGTAATGACAGTCCCAATCTCCAACCAGGGTGCAGAGAAACGGTATCTGTCCTACAGGGCTGGAGTTGTTCTGGGCAAGATGCTAAATGCTACCGACATCAGCACTAACTCGGCGACCATGTGGTATAGGAGCTGCCTAACCGAGAAGTTCCTTCAGATACACTGATTCCAATAAATTAAACTTATATCCTCAAAATCCTTGAAAAATCATTATTTGTAGCATCGTAAGGTAAAAGATGGCACAACATATTCACCCTTCAGTGAGCACATGGTTGAACAATCTTTGATTCAGCTATCTCAAAAAATCCTTTTCAAAAATAGAAAGGAAAAACTATCAATACACAAAACAAGTTACATAAATTCAGCAATTATACTGTTATTTAATGAAGTAATCAAGAGCAGTGTAGCATTCTTGGAGAGATTCTTTTTTTTTTTTTTTTTTTTTTTTTCATGTGCAAACAGTTTTATTTGCTCCAGTTTATCCTATCTGGTAGACATCAGAAATATGGGCTCAGTGAGACATGACTCCCAGCCAGCCTGTTACTTTTGCCCTTGAGGAATGCCTTCATGCCTCCTTCCCCGATTCACGTCTTCAAGTTACATCCTCCTGCAAATCCTTTCAGGCTTTAGGCTGTCGCTTTCCTGCTGGTCAGCACTGTTCCTTTCAAACCCAGAGCACAGCCTTCCTGGGAAGAGAAGTTCTGGGCTCCTCATTAATGACACATGCAAGTTGATGCCGCACAGACTTGGAAGGACCATATATGCTGAGACCTGTGAACCAAGCAAGTGCACTGAGGACAGCAATGTGTAATCCTAGGCCGTGCTTGGAGAGATTCGTCATTGAATGGATTAGAATAGGGAACCCAGAAGCAAATGTACACAAATATCTTGATTTTTTTATTTTATTGAGAAACAAATAGCAATGAGATAGTTTCAAAACTGATTAATAGGACAGTTTCAGTAATTAATACATTGTACATTGTTACCTTCTTAGTGGTTATCCACAGTACAAGATGCAGACAGGATATCCTGTCCAAACACTATTAGTAAAAAACTTTCTTCTCATTGAATTAATGGAAAGTAGCTATATATCTATCCTAACTATTCTGTATATACAGATACAAAATGGTCCTTCCTTTGTATCCCCTTTTTTTGTTTAGTCCTGTCAGATAATGGGTATTTCACTGGCATCTAAATACTATAGGTTCATGAATTCAGAAAAATAATCCAACACAATGTCTTGATTTTATGAACATAAAGAAAGACAAAACAGTAGAAGTTGTCTTCATCAAGAAATAACTATGACCCTGAAATTTACATACTGAGTGATTCTATTCCTATAACTTCCTTGGCTGACAAAACTGTAGACACGAAGAGTCTGCTGGTGTTGTCCAGGGAACAAGGGTGGGGAGAGTAGGTTAGGAAAGAGGAAGTGAAGACACTGTGGTTAGTAATGAAACAAAGGAGTCATATCTGCTCCTTTATGGGTATGGTCAGTTATAGTAAAACTTTCCATGTCCAGCAATTAGCACAAAGGAAGTCTTGTGAGCACAGATTCAGTCTACATTTTGACTCTGGAACCCATACGTGGTAATATTTTGCATTAGTAAATTAATCCATGATGCTCTGGGAAGATGGCTTGATGGTCCAGGAACCTGTCTGGCAGCAAACACGAGGCTCTGGGTTGGAGCACTGGTTCTGCACGCCATGCCAACCGAAAACCGGCCCGCAGAGCTGGGTGTGGTGGTGCACTCGTGTAATACCAGCACTGGGGAGGTGGAGACAGCAGGATCACTAGGAATATGAGCTGTGTAGCGAGATCCTACATCAAATAAACAAACAAACAAAATTTTTTTAAATTAAAAAAATAAATTAATTAATACATGCATGGGCCAAGGAGATAGCTCAGTGCCATAAGCACCTGACTGGCAAGTGCAAGGTCCTGAGTTAGACCCCCAGTTTAAAATATATATATATATATATTGCTATGAGGAATAGGTAAAAGATAAATAAGCCAAAGAGTTATACATTCAATACATTCAATATCATTTTTATATTCGTAACTTCCAAGTTTTCAATCCGCAGATTTTAGGAACCAAATACTGTCAATGCCTGCTTTGTGTGGTCTTGCTGGTGCAGGGTCATTTTCCTATGTACGTAGATTGTTTTTATTGGCACTATTTAGTGGGAGAATAAGATTCAGTAGAGGTTCTCTGAGGCTTGGGCTTAACATAGATATATTCATTCCTTAAAATGAAGACTTGTTTTTCTACTCACCAGACATGTCAGAAATACGAACAATGATGACTAAAACCTTTTAGGACATTTTCTTGCTATAGTGTAGTGTGAGTTCTGTCTCTAAATTAGTTACTGCTCATGGATAGTAACTATCTATAAGTTTTCTGTAATAGCCTCTTCCTCTTTCCCCTTACTCCATCCCCTTTGGATTTGCAGATAAACCAAGAACCTATGTCCACCGCGTCTCCCCAACCCCAATCATTTACTATTCTTATATTTGTTAACATATTGAGCTTGCTGTAGATTTACAAATTGTGTCTTGGGTCTGACTTTCCACCATGCATGAGTTATTGGTGCTCCTTTGTTGTTATGGCCAGTTATAGTAAAACTTTCCACGTCCAGATTAGCACAAAGCTACCATGGCAATCACGGCTTCCACATCTCACGTATCCTTTTGAGTAGCTGTTGCTACCTAAGAAATTATTTTTTCCTCATTTAAAGCATATGGTGAAAAAACAGTAAAAATATTCTCTCTTGAGTCTTCAAATATTCTGTGCCTTAATGGCTTCTGCTAATCATGAACACTAAAATCATCTAACATAATTTTCCTCTAAGCAACTTTTATAGATTCAATGACACCAAAACTTCCTACCATTTACTCATTATTCTGTCATTACCTAAATGGGAGAAGTAGCCCTGATTATTGATTATTTTCATTGCGGTTAATTATAATATCTATCTTTATTTAGCATGCACCATTCTAGAGAAGCAGCATTGGGATTTACTTATAAATTGTATCAAAGGTATGTTAGAGTACACACTCAGCAAAGAGGCTACTGAATTGATTACTCCTGAATTGATACTCCTGAATTGATACTCCTGAATTTGCTACTCACTCATTCTCCTATTTTAATTCTCCTAAGTTATTTACACTGTGAGAATTTTAATTAACGTGAAACAAGTGTAGAACTTGAAAAGAGAATGAAACTGAAGATACCAGGAGTCAGCTATGACTGAAAAATGGAAGTTAAACTGAACACGTGCAGATAAACTTAATTTGGCATTTTGCGGTCTATAACATCCCATTTATTCAGCTTTGTATTTTCGCAAAGAATAACAATATAGAAGTTTTCTTTACTTTAATTTTGAGGGGAAGTGACTGAAAAAGCTGTCAGTCACTTGTTAAAAAAGAACACAAAGCATTTTATTTTCTCATGGGGAACTTATTACTATGTTTCTTTACAGAGTTTACTGAAAGAGATCATTTTATTTCCTGTGTATTGTTTCTAATGCCATCATAGTTTTATTAGATAAAATAATTCACAAGCTGCAGAACTTTTTACAAACTTAAGATGCGAGACATGTTCTTCTTTCTCATATAATTTCATCTTTATTGAATTTGATTTATCTGTCCTTTAGAAGCACTTGAAAATATGAACATTTTATTACAGCTTAGGATAACGGTAGAACGGCATCTGTATTCCCCCAGCTAAAAGGCAGAATGTTACTTTCTTATTAAAGTCCCTTGTAGAAAGCTCAGCCTGCTCATCTGTATTCCATAGTTCACTTCTGAACTTTGTATCATTACTCAGTACTTTCATGCATCTGTTTTTTTTAAATCTTGGCTTGATTCAATTATATGTATTCTGCTACTTGACTCTGTCCCTCTGCATTGAATTTCTGAAATGCTTTCATGGTTATGAGCACCTGCTGAAAACATCAGTCCACTTATCACTACTGTTATAGATCGCCTTGTATTCCCTTAGATGAAGATGGCATGATTTATTCTTCTTTTCAATTGTTATTTTGCTTTTAGGGAAACACAACATTGGCCTTTAATTGTGTCTGTGTTTAGAAACTTACTGCTATGTGTCTCGGTTGAGAAATGCTTAGAATAACAAAAAATATCAAATTTTGCTATGACATAATTTGACTAAGACTCTACCAAGACTAATTTTACCAAGACATCAAATTATATTGCAATGTGTACTTCCAATCCTACCATCATCATGTTCCTCTTATGATATGTCTTTACTAACACTTTTTATTATTAGGTATTGAAATATTTCAGTGTAATCGTTATTTAAGGACTATCGTGTCATGTTTCTAATTAACAGTTCCATGATCACTAGGAAGGGCTATCATGCTTCCTCATTTTCATATTTCCCTTCTTTCAAATTTTTGATTATATTTTCCATGCTCTGTACTGATTTTTACTGCTGTATGTTAATCTGCAGAGATTAATTTATATCCCGCAATTTGTATTCCAGTAGATACCCACTTATTTCCACAAGTATTTACACAATTCAAGTTTGCACACCTGCCTACTTGTGAAAATGAATTTACGTCCCTAAAGTACATACTGAAATGCTCTTGTGATTCATTCAGGTGCGAAAGAAGCAGCAATGTATTTGGCGTACCCTTTTGCTCACGTACACCTCCCGCTGACAGAGAAGAAGGCTATGTTGCCTTGGGCTTTGAACCTTGATACTGTCGACAGGTGTCCTTCTCCAAGCCTACTTAAATCTATGGCGCTCCCATATTTTGTGAGACTCATTGATACTTTCACTATTTAAAATATTCTGCTAGCATAGCACGGACATGCTGACGACTATCCCTAACTGCTAAGGAGCTGTGATGTGCCTCTGTTAGAAAGAGGCTGTGTTAGACTCATCTGACCAGGCGAGAGTCATTGTGCTGTGTCCCCGAGTTGATGCAAGTGCATCAATCATATGGAGCCAGCACTGTGAAATTAAATGGAAACACACACTTAGAACAAGCTTACGTGTTGATTAGTTGATGAAAATATTGTGACCACAAGTTCACGTAAGCTAAACCTGTATTTCCCTGAGGAGCAATACTTCAGAATTTATTAATTTAGTGTTGAGGGAGACTGTGTATAACGTGCTTCTGAAAATAAGGAGAATAAACTATGATTTGTTGACTGAATGTATTAAACGTACCTTCCTGTGGCATTTTTTTTTCCTCACTAAGCTTATGAATATTAAAAAAATAGAAATTATTAGTTATAGTTTTAAAAATTTATCTACTTTTGTCTATATAGCATTCAGGTTTATTTCTATGTGGTTTTTGCAATTTTTCCCTAAATGTAGTTTATTTTAGAAGTCTCTTGCATCCTTTCTTTAGAGCATTTGTTCATTTGTGAGTCTTATTGTAATTGAAGATGTTAACTTGTATAAAGTTAATTTTTAAGTTGTAACATCATAATCTCTTTGTACAACCAGTATTTGGTGCAAAATATGAATTACCACATTTTTGGT
>NW_004524694.1:8720994-8727063 GCF_000260255.1 Octodon degus | reverse complement strand
CCAGGATTAAACTTGGGATTTTGTGCTTGCCAGGCAGGCACTTATGCTGCTAAACTCTCTTTCCAGCCATGAGAAGTTTTCTTCTGAAATAGCGTTTTATTGTCTCCCTCTGCCCGTCACTTCTTCCAGCGCTGTCTCCCTGTGCAGTCGAGGTTGGCCATGAACTCACTTTCTCTGGTTTTAGCCACCAGAGAGCTTTCATTTGATTTTATGGTTATAGAAACACTTATTTTTGTATTGCTTTTATCTATCTATCTATCTATCTATCTATCTATCTATCTATCTATCTATATTAATGTGTGGTACCAGGGATTAAAATCAGGACCTTGCACTTACTTCACTAAGCTATCTCCCCAGCTTTATGCTTTAATCTATATTGAAAGATAAATTAATTGATGTATGAATATACAGGTGCAGATGCGTTTTTTTTTAAAGGTTCTATGGGCATGATTCCCTATTTAAATCTGAGCTTAAAGATGTGATGAAAAGGGCCAGCCAGATAGCTCAGCAGATTAAAGTGCCTGCTTAGGCAGGTGCATGAACCAGGGTTCGATCCTATGCATGCAGTGCAGGCCCCACCCCTGGGTTGTGAAGAGACAGCGATTGAGGCTCGGTGCGGTATTGTGCACCTATAATCCCAGAGCGTGGGAATCTGAAACCAGGAGAATCCCTATGCATCTGATCTAGTAGTGAGACCCTGTACTAAATGCATTTAAAAATGTGAGAAAAAAACTCAATGTATAGAAAAAAATAAGTGGTGAACTTTTGTCTCTAAAAATACATAAGTTGGCAAATTTTTGCATGGAAGATAGTTGATTTTTTCTCATTTTTTTGGGCTCTGATTTTTGTTTTTGATTGTGTTACTTTGGTACCAGGAATCAAACTCCTGTTGTCATCATATCTTATAGGTAGGTGCTCCATCACTAAGCTATATCCCCAGGCTCTCAGGGAAGGTGTCTCTTTTGAGTGTGTATGTGTGCATAGTGTGTGTGTGTGTGTGTGTGTGTGTGTGTGTCTTTATGGGTACAGTGGTGAGGAGACAGTGAGCCCTCATATATCCTTTACTGTCCTTACAGGTTGACAAATGTAACCGAAGTTGTTTGCAACTGTAGTAGTTCTTGATTTTTCATTTATATCTTTGTTCCTTGTAGATATGAAATAATGGGATACATTAAAATGGGCGTGTAAATTGCAAATTTCATTCCTTTTGTTTTGCTTACAGATGACAATGAATAGTTTAATTTATTATGCTAATCTTCCCACATCTTCTGGTTTCTAGGTTTCTAGTTATATATACAGCAAACCCACAGATTTCACACCCTATTGGAGGTTTTTTTTTTAATCATAAGTTTACATTTAATTTGGTGCCCAAAATTCAGCTTGACTGAATTCCCTGATGACATACAGTGGGCTTTAATGCAGAGTAATAGCATGAAGTACCAATGCATACGTACTGCTATGATTTATTTTGTCTGTAAAGACTGTCACTGACTTGCTTCATTTATTACCTTCATTTGTCCACACCGTCAGACTCTTCCCCACCTGGCTGCTTCACCTTCCTGTACCATCTCCTCGGCTGCCCTTTCACGAATGGTGTGGTGTCACCACTTCCAGGACAGGACACAGTCCCTGTCTCAGGGTTCACAGGCATCTGGGGGTGTGCAGGAGCCCACAAGAGACACCACAGGGGGCAGTTTATGACAGAGATGATTTTGTAATCATTTATAAAAGGCATTCAAGGGCAAGGTGCTATCCGACTTACTTTCCCCTGAGGTCTCTCTGCTGGAGTGACAGATGGCTGTCATCCTGGTGTCTCCTCACACATGGCCCTTTCTTCCCTTGCTCAGCCACAGCATTCCTCTCTGTATGTTCTCATCCTCACCCTAAAAGCCATCGGATTAGAACAGGATCTACCTTATGAGCCTAATTTTATTTAACCTACTTCTTTCTTTAGGTCATATATCCAAATACATTTTAAGGATTGGAAATTTAATGTGCAAGTTACACATTTTGGTGAGACACAATTCAGTCCATAACAGGTGTTCTTAACTGTGTCAGTTATAATAGAGAACACTTAGGTCCTGTTACACTGTTTCTCAACGAATTTTTAAGTATGACATAGGTAAGAAACTTTCCATCCATGTGTTCCTACAGTAGCTATAAACTTTAATTAAAATATTTGCAGCTTCAGTGCTATACAAGCTTTATTAGAATGTGAGACAAAAGAAAAAATCATTGAGACTGATTAGGTCTATCTAAAGTTTTGGGATTTCATTCATTATAGATTCTTTGCTTTATTTTTGGAAGATTATAATGAATGTATTTAATCTAAATTCTTACAGTAGTGTGTAGGTCTGTGTGTGTGTGTGTGTGTGTATGTGTGTGTGTATGTGTGTGTGTATGTGTGTACATTGTCCCTTCAGGACTTGCCTCTGAAGTTCTTCACTCTCTTCTACCTCCTCCTGGCTCTGAGCAAATGAAGAAATTCACAAGGCAACATTTGAGGATCTATTTGATAACGCTCCTAAAAGTTTCAGTGTGAATATCTTCTGACAATTCTCTCAAGAACAAGCTCTCTTTTGAAAAGTAACATAGAGTGGACAAAAGAAAACGACACTGCAAGTTAGAAGTCAGTCTTCTAATTTTGGTTCTGACAGTTATTTTATGCATTTGAGAGCCAACCCTTGCTGTAAGTGATGACTGGACACACAGTCTCTGCAACAGTACTCGGGATCGCATAGCGCATCAACATTTAGGAGATAAAATTTTATTAGTCCACAGCCTCAGGTTCCGCTTTGAGAGTCATTGCTTCAGCACAAGCTGTGGCATAGAAATCTGCGTTGTCGCGACGCATTTCTATCTCCCACTAGTTGTGATAGGGATATTGTCTTTGACCCACATGGCTTGGGGGTTCCCTGGATTGAAAATGTCATAGTTCTGGTCATACAAGTAGAACCTGAGGTATCAGTGGAGTCTCAGATGTGTCAAGGAATAATCAAGATAGGCATTGGTCTACCTTCAAATGTCTGCTGCTGCTAAATGAGATTTTTACATCAGAGAAAGAGGAACTTAGGAACAGACTCGTTAGTGTTTCTTCAACAATACAAAAAGAGATTCACTGGAATGACTAATTTCTAGCATTTTTAATTTCTTCTAATAATAATGGCCTCTGAGAGTTCTTAATACCTAATTAGTGTTGTAGACTGAGTACCTTTCATTGCATTTCATGTAGTTCTCACTAAATCCTATAACATGGCATTATCTGTTTCTCTGATGAAAACTGTGAAACTTATCAAAGTTCAATTATTCTTTCAGGTGCAGTGGAAAATTCATTATCTTAATTTTTAGTAGCCTGCCCCCTGCCCCAGTAAATACTGAAAACTGCTTGTTGCAAGAATGAGGACATCAGATAGGAGAAGCCTACAATCGATTCAGGACTAGGACACAGTAAATGCTTTCTGTCAAACCTTAAACATGATCTTAAAGAAGCAGTTCAAGCTAAGCCTCCAGGAAAGGGGTAAAGCTCCCGTTTGGAAGACGTGAAGGATGGCACGGATCAGATCATCTGACAGGTGGAATAAAGTGAGAGAAGAGTGAAGACAGAGTCACGACGCAGCGCGACAATGCGCTGGGAATACACAGGCATGCTGAGTTTCAAAGCCTTGACCAATTTGCTCACTGAAGTCTGAGGTTTAAACAGGCATCAAGATTTTGAAAGGAAAGACCTTGATAGAGGTGAGGAACAGAGTACATAAATAAATAAATTCAGGATATCAATGGAAGTTTCGTTGAATAATCTCACAACAGCTGTTGGCTCCAACAGGATTTCTTATTGACGCTGAGATTTTCAAACAGGTCTATTAGTCTTTGCACAGAATTATGTATACTTTAAAGTTCAAATTAAACAATTTACACTAATATTTCTGGAAAACAAATATTCTATAAATTTGCAAATTACTTCACCCCCATTTCCCAAAACATACTGGTGATGCCTATCAAATGTAGATTTCCACTATTTTGATGATAAAAAAAAGAGCTGTGATTGAATATGCTCTTTTCCATCTTAGGAGACATGAACACATTACCAATTACAATAAAAATACTTTTCAAGTTATTTTTAAAACTTAATAGAGCTCTGAGTCAGTTTGTCCTTAGTGAGTAAGTAAACTCTCATTTCCTCTGTGCTTCTACTTTTTCCTTTCTCTCTCTAACTGTAGGTCCTACTTCCTAGAATTTCCATTTTAGGGGACCCTGATCTAGGACACTGCAAGACGTAGTGCTTATGTGATCACCTGGAGAATTTGTTCAAGTTGTCACTTTTCTGCTGCAGAGCTCTGATCTGGATTATAGCTTCTCCCTTTTTACCTTTTGTGCTCCACACCAGCTGAACTAATGCTAAGGCAGATTTTGAGAGAATGACTGCTGGACAGTTCCCCACATGGACTTGGATCAATCCAGTTTTTTCTTTTTTTCTTGCTCAGTCTTCAGGAATAACTATAAACTGCACTGAGAGTGGAATACTGTGAGCTGTGGAGGGGGGCAGGGAAGAGCACCCTAGGCTCTATTCCAGTTCTCCTCGAAGGAGGCCACTTTTCAATGCTCCTATCCAGAATGTCACATTAACCTCTGGCATAAAATACAACACAGTTGCTTTTGGGGGTCTCCAAACCATACGGAAAGTGGGTACAAAATGTTGAGATCTCATTCACTTAGATAACATTCAGCAGGTACATAACAGGTATTGTAATCAATCCAGGCTTTTGTTACCTACTGGTGTCTGTGAATAATAAATTTAGTTCATGTTGTTCACTGTGTTCATAGGCTTATGTTTCACTAGAATTGGAAAAGTTAGTAGCCAGTGTTCTGTGAACCTCTTTCACCATGAATTTTCTAAAGAAAATATTCTACATACCATTACTATTTCTATTCTGAATAAATCTTTCTTTAGTCTCTCAAGTAATCTTGCTTTCAATGGTGTAGGAGAAAGATCTTGTTCACCTTTGTTGACTTAAATATAGATGGGCATTTCAGTGTGGGATGTTAAATCCACATCCATGAAATATTTGTATTCAGAATATCAATATCCCTCAGGTTGTGTCTTATCACACCCATTAGGTGCAGCCTGATAAATAAGACTACAGTTATCCTGTAGTAGATTCCCAATAAATACCTGATGAATGATTAAATTTATCGTTTATATCTAGATGGTCCCTCAGTGTCTCATGCAGTCATGAGACATGGGGCATTTCAGAGGTGGCTAAATCTGAATCTAGAGTGTGTGATGCCAGGATTCAGTGTGTGTGATCAGCTCGCTGATTTTTTTGGCACCATCTAATCCCAGCAGCCTAGACAGAGTATAAATGGGGTAGAAAGATGTTGTTACATGTTGTTATTAATTTTACTGTCTTCTGACCACCATGAAATGTTCTCTGCCAAGCCCATTGTGCCTACAACTCAACCATTTGTGGCTTGAAACCCCTACAAACCATGGTTTAAATAAACCTTTCCCCCTTAACTTTGGGCAATGGGTATTCTGTCTCAGCAACAAGGGAAAAGTAACTAAGACACTAAAAAACATTTTATGTTGACAATTATTAATTTCCCTTGGTAGTGTTGTTGACAACTATTGATATTCCCTTCTTGTGTGTTCTTGGCATTCGTCTGTTTGATGTATAGGGTGCACTGCTATGACTGTTTCTGATCCCCCAATTAATACACAGAAATGTAAACACCAACCACATGTGTGAAAATGTGGAGTCCTTGGAAAGTGATTAATTCATGATGTGGAAATGTCATGATTGATATGAGAGCCCTTGTGCCTCCTGTAACCTTAGGGTGCAGCAGAAAGGCCCTGTGCAGAGGAAGCCAGGTTCTGGCAGACAGCACAACTGCTGCTGCCTTGATATTCTCAGACTCCTAAATGGTGAAAGATAGTTTCTATTTTATAAGCTAAAAAATTAGTGGAATTGTACAAGGAATCCTAAGACAGCTAAGGGGGTTAAGCAGAAAGGAATGACAACCCTTTCCGCACCACCCCATTGTGACAGTCTCAACCCCCTTTCCTCCCCA